>NC_073694.1:49238132-49538332 GCF_029784165.1 Wyeomyia smithii
AACGCAAAGATTTAATCGGCATCTTATCCGATACTAAATTGAACAATAAATTGTCCTTTTAAGGATGAAATAAAAACCTGATGATTGAAGCGTTAATGTTTTCTCTTGAGTTAATTTACATTTTTAAATTTGTAAAAGTTATAAATTTTACTTTATCTCCGTGTCTCAGAACATACTGAATTATCTTTTCCTTCAGTCCTCATGAGCACGTCATCCGAAAAGATTTTATCTCAAAATTTAAAAATTGTCAAGCCCCAGCCATGACAAGCAACTGTAACCGGCGGTTCCGATAAACACTACCTTGTGACTCCATCCCAAGTCCATTTCCCTGCCTGCTTTAAAATATCATACAACCCTGCTCCCCACTCCCCCCCCCCCCCTAAATCCGACTCTGTTGACCGTGTTATCGGTATCGCGAGAGTAGTGAGAGAGATATATTAACAAAGGGATTGTTTGTTACGTATGTCCCAAGCGGCGGTGCAACTGAGCAACTTTTTTAATGAAAGTGTGAACAGAATCCAAAAAGCTCGGGGTCAGTTGAATTGAAAAGAGACATTAACAAACGGTGTCATCTAAGGTGGGAAAGGCGGAACGGATGTGGCTATATGTCAAAATTTGACAGCTTCGTCAAATTTTCGGTCTTATCTAACATTTTCTAGACATCTAAAGCTTGGCATTTAGCGAAATGCTTTCTTTCGGATCTCGACCCTCAAGCAGAATAGAAGTGCGCGTCGGAAAAAGTTAATTTGAAAGTTCTTATTAGAATACACGAGTTGTATAAACTAGTTATACTAGAAGTGGTAGAACTCTAGGCTTAATTTTATTCATAAACTTATAACGTATAAAATTAAAATAGAAAGTGCCAGTGTGTTGGAAAGTAATAGTGGCGAGTACGATCATTTGTTAACCTAACCTAAATTGTAAATGTAAAGTAGTCTTTTTGAAGTAGAATACTTTTCTCAGGAAGTCCGGCCACATAGGGATGTAAAATGAAAATCGAAAACCTAAAAAAGTAAAAAATATGTCCAATTTCAAATGCTAATAAATCGGTAAGTATTCGATGGATTTCCTTCGTTCTTCCGCAATAGATTGGAAAATCTTCTAACATACTTCCCAAATGCAGATAATTGTAATTTTATTTTTCATACTATTGTACTATTGAAAATAGTCAAGCCTTGTAAAAACGAAAACTTCGGCCTCTGATTGGTCGTTATATGATTGCTTCCCAAGCACGGTCGACAGAATCATAGACCTTGCCATTTGAAATGTGCTATTTGGCCTATATAAGAGCCTGTTTCACCCGAACCCGCTCATTATAATTCTAGGCTGCAACAACAGCAGTCCTCCCTTAGCAGCAGCAGTGGATATAGCAGCAGTAACAGTGCAGCGGGCAACGGCCACAGCTGTGGTATGGCAACGGACAGCGGAGCGCGTCTTAGCATCGATGGCAGCAGGACCAGGTGATGCAGGGCAGCGGATACCAAAGACAACAGAAGCGTCCACTACTGTGGTAACGAGGATAGCGCAGCGGTTGACGTTGGTCTCAGCGTCTATATAAGCAGGGCCAGCTGTTGCAGTGTGGCATTTTGGTGAAATGCTGTCTCTGAGCGATAGCAGGCACACTAGCAAATGCATCCAATGAAAAGAACGTTCTGGAAAACTTTTCAGTGTTTATTTCCCCCAAGGAATACTTTATTCGCACTGCCAGTGATAACGAAAAGATGTGATCGGCATCTTATCAAACATTGAATTAAACATCAAATTGTCTTTTTCAGGATGAAATAAAAACCTAATTGAAAAGTTAATATTATCTCTTAAATCATTTTACACTTTCAAGAAATTTGGAACATATACATATATGGCTTCATCTCAGTGTCTCAGAACGTACTGAATGATCATTTCTTTCAGTCATGAGCACAATATCCGAAAAGCTTTCCCTATCAGCATAAAAATTATTTTTCGTATAATCAAAATTAAAAAATTATCAAGTCCAAAACATGACAAGCAACTATATAATTAAGAATGGTCCATCCTTGTTGAAGCGCGAAATTTGAATGATCTGATTAGTCGTTAAAATGATTGCTTCTCAAGCACGGTCGACAGAATCATACCCCTTGCCATTTTAAATTTGCTACTTGCTAAAGTTGACTCATTTTGACAACACATGAGCCGTCTAGCTTTGAGTGTTAAATCAGCTTTCAACTGTTTATTTTATCACAAGGAATACTTTATTCGCACTGTCAGTTATAACGCCAAGATGTGATCGGTATCTTATCCGATATTGAATTGAACAACAGATTAAAAAATGATTGACACGCAAGCAGCCTGGCTTTCTTGTGAAAGTATTCTACTTCATCCTTGCGGTCGTGGCTTTGCACACAACCCTCCTGTGATTTTTACAGTCAAGAAATTGAAAGGTTAAAATCACCGGTAGTGCTACGCTACGAAGAGGAAGAAAAGGAGACAAGTTAAAACAGAAAAGGTAAAACATTGTAAAACGTTATTTGTACATAGTAAAAACATGAAAACTGTTGAAAGCACATGTTAAAATTGCCTGTTCAAAACTCGACACCTAAATTAATAAAATCACACAGGATCGTTTTCTGTTACTTGGAACAAAAAATTCCGAGTTTTTATTCATTACTAGAAAATCTGTAGGAAATATACGAAAATCTGGAATCTACGTATTCCGCGACGCCTGGTCGAGTCAGTAAAGTCCACCTTGGATTATATTTGCTTTAAACGGGGTGATTGTTCAACAAGAACGTGAGTCCCGGTTTAATCCCGGGAAGCCCAACTTGTGGATTGATCCTGGAGTGCGGAGAAACAAGCGAGCCGGCTAAATCAGCTACATTATTGCATTAAACCCCCCTCCCCTCCACTCCGCTGATGTGTACACCGGTCATCAAAGAGCAGGGGTCGGATTAACCTTCAATGCAGAAAGAGTAACCCGGAGAGCAACAAGTAAACTTGGGAGGTGTTGGGAGCGGTCTCCGGTCATCAACTGGCGGAGCTAGGATCAACCGTCATTGCTATGAGCCTCTTCTGGAGAATGGTGAGGCTACACCTCCCCTAAAGTGGATAGATGTAAGCGGATACAGATGTTAGAATATAACGGTTAATCTAATTGAAACGTTAGTCTCCTTCGATAGGGAAAACCATAGTACAAAACCTAGAGAATACACGGAAAGTTAATGTGTTTAGGGGACATCCACATACCACGTGGACAACTTTGGGTGGGGGAGGGCTTGGTTAATGTCCACGGTCCACACATTTTTTTTAGAATTTATATGGGCAGTTTTCCACGGAGAGGGAGGGGGGTCAAAATCGTTAAAAATCTGTCCACGTGATATGTGGATGGCCCCTTATACAACTTCGATTTGTCTGCGCTTTTACCGAACCCACAAATGGGTTAACAATCCTCGCTGCTCCAGCTTCGGTGAATCCAAGCATACGTGGCCTTTGAGCATGCTCTAATGTTAGGTTCCGTTCAGCTATTCTAGCCACAGTAGATCGTGCATTAATGTTGTCGGAGTAGTCTGGGTAGTTTCCTTTCCAATCGAAAAGGCGGTTCAGTGCTGCTCGTTGTTATTAACCACCGTGAACAGTAAGTCGAGGTAGACAACGTCCCTGAGATCCCCACTCAAGTAGAGCACAAGGTAGCCTTCCTTTAGGGAATTAAACCACAGAGTTACACAACTTACTATATTATTGAAAATGGTCAATCCTTGTTTAAGCGCAAAATTCGATTGATCTGATTAGTCAACGTTTATTTACTAGAAAAAAAAAGACTGAAACGCAAGCTGCCGGCTTATCTTTCTTGTAAATGTATTCTACTTCAACCTTGCGGTCGTGACTTTGCACACAACCCTCCTGTTACTTTTTTTTTCTGGATGACTTCATGTTTTCAAGGCCAATAATGATGAATTTTTCAAGGGTTATCATATATATTTTCTCAGCATCTTCGACGTATGACCTCATCTTACCGCACAATATAAGAGTTCATTCTGCGAAAACTAAAACCAAGATGTGACATCGAAATGAAATATTTCAAACGTTAATCCGTGCGAAACCACATGATAAATTACAATAATTAATATGTCGTTGGACGATTAAAATGAAGGCCAATTATTTCATCGCTTCGTTTTTCGGCAGTGAAAATTAAAGAAAAGTTTTAAGGTAGAAGTTCCACGCAGTAGACACCTGCTACCTGCTGGGATCAGGGCTGATGAAAATCAATATTTCACTACCGAAATTCTGTGAAAATGACAGCCAATCTTCAATGAGCGCAGCGCCCTATCAAGCACACTGGAATTCCATTCTTGAAACGAGCTGTCATACTCCGTTGAAATAGTTCAAGCGCATCGTTAATGTTCACAAAATAAAATCTTCTGAAAATCCAATCAAATGATACTCACCGTTCCTTTGGTAAAGCGAAAATAACGTTATCAACGTGACGCTTGCTGTCGTTATCATATTGAAATGCTAAAATTTCTTCCGTGGCAGTATTTTTCTTATCCATCACTAGTCGCGTAATGCTAATGTACAGCACACAAACCGAGTTTCCGAATTACAGTTCACACAATGAAACTCAGAGAAATTAATTTCAAAAAACTTGAAACAGTGAATATCCAACGAACCGAGGGAATGCCTTTTCCTATCCCTCGCTGTACATTTGACAGAGTATAATATCGAAGATACAAAAACGTCAAACCTCATACGAAAATGTCAAACCTGATGCAAAAACGTCAATGTCGGTCGGATTGTTTTTATTGTTTTGCTGTTTCGCTTGGGACTTAGCCCTTGCGCTTCTTCGGTAGACGTGGTAGATACAGTGGATCTGATTATTAACCAAAAAAAAAAGATGTAATCCAAGTAAAACCTCTTCATAATTTATATGAGCATTCCGTTCGGAAAAAAAGGAACGGCGAGAGGTTCATATCTACAGCAAACACAAGCGAGATAACAGAAAAGAGCAAAAACATTAGATTTGACGTTTCTATGTTGTACTCGATGTTATAACTAATAGCACATTCCCTCGCAACGAACACGTTTTCACTGCGCCAGACGGATGAGTCGGCTTTCATTATTTTACGAATGATGAAAAATTGGAGGCAGAGAGAATAAACATTGCATGAAAGCGAAATATTTCCTCGTGATGGTAGGAAAAAGTCACTATCTTCACTTTCATGCAAAAGCGCTGAAATTTTTCACAGCTGATAACTTTTAAATTAGTGGCAAAAAAAAAATGACAGAATCTCGCCATCCCAATGTTTAGTTTAGTTTAATATTTAGTTCCGTGACTCTAATCTATTTTGATGTCTCTGTAGTGTCCTGGCCATCCTCTGGCACATTTAGATTCACATTCTCTGCAACTTTATTAAAGCGTCTCTCACTTTCAAAGCTAATCATACGACTGACTCTTATTGTGTTGCTTTTCCTACGCTCTCTCATTTGTACTTTCTCTCTTTCTGTTTCTCTCTTTCTCTTTGTATTATCCTTGTTCCCTACATCCTCCCTTACGCCTACTCCTTATTGAAAATTTGAAAACAAAAATTTTGAAAGTTTCGCATTCGCTCAATAATTCTTTGTAAACATCTATTCATCATGATTATCGATCTCTGTTGTGCGCATCTTTTTTATCAAACCTTGTAGTCAACCTCCGTCGCGAATTATCTTTTGAGCCGTTAAGCGAGCTTTCTGATTTAGCGCGCACACTTGCATAACATCCGTCACTACCCCAACCATTTTTTTATCGAGGCTGTTGCTAAACAGTTTAGCTCCTAGTGCCAAACGTTACGCGCATACTTTGTAGGTTTGATCCGGTCGCGCTTTGAGTCGTTGATCTAAGTTTCTGGTACTATATTCAAAATAGCGATATATGTCACTCGGATGCACCACTACCCAAGCAGCACTTGCAACATGTTTTAAAATGGTACTACTCAATATTTGTTGTTTTAAAACTTTTTTAACGGTGCAAGAAACTTTTCCGGTTACTCTAAAGAAATTTTAAAAGAATTGTGCAACATTTTGTAATTTACGTGTATCATTCTCGTAACTGAACACTAGAAATTGCTCAATAGTTTTCTGCAATCTATTTCCAACTGCTTATTTCATGATGCTTTTAAATAACGATAATGTCACATGATGTTGCATATTGTTGTTTCAAAAATGTTTTCTTCTAAGGAGAGCAAGCTAGTGATGAAAATGTATAGCAACATCTTGTTAAACCACATATTTGCTAAAATTACCACACAGTAAACAGCCATCTTTAATATAAATGAATGATAAATGATTATTGTTGGAAATATGGTTTTGTTTTTCCATATTTCGCATGATTAACACTGCATATCCACTGAGCAAGGTTTTCTGAACTATCGTTTCCCAAAACATTGTTTATAATTTGGCGAGTGTGAATCATGAAATTTCTTTTACAACACTTCATGGAAGGCGCGTGAATAATTACGAAGTAAAAACAGTTTTTGCGCGGTAAATTTTGAATCGCAGGTAGAATTACATACCTATCAGAAGCGTAAGTAGAGGAAAAATTCGATATATTTGTAGTTATATGAGACTTCGCCACACCATCACCGAAGAGTAATAAGAGTGAAGGTAAATAAGCTAAATTTTATTTCTCCTCTCTTTTCTTTCACATAGCACTGTTAGTTGCATATAGGCTCCACCTCTCGCGCTTTTTCGGTTATTTACAAGTTGAATAAAAGTAACGGATGCGAATTATTACATTCTTTGAATGCTGCATTGAGAGTTGCATTTGCTTCATTGCAACAATGTGTGCTGCTTGGGTATACCTTCATTAGGTTTGTTTTGGGTGATAGGTGATGTATGCGATCCTCAGTGTCAATAAAGTACATTCCGACACTGTTCAAAAAATTTTTGTAGATCCCGACCGCCCCTTTTAATGATTTACACTCAGCATTTACACTCAGGAGGGATGCAAGTGTATGTACAAAAAGCTCATCGTAGATTTCACCTTCCAAAAAGTTAGTTTTGTCCGCTTCCCAGCACGGTTAGTTGTAGCTCTATTCTGAAAACGGGTTGAGGTCGCAACTTACTACGAATCGTATTTATATCAACAAGTGACCTAGAGAAAAAGCCGTATCTATTCGTGAGAGTTGGAGTTCTTGTTGAAGGTTTGCGATCATTTATTGACGGAATTACTGGGTAAATCTTTTGTTGTTCTTTTGATTGGGCCCGTTTGGATGCGGTATATTTTTCCATGTATGTATCATATTTTTCAGCTCATCTATTTTCCACTTCCCCAACAGCTGCTTACCTTAATAAACCAGAAAAATAATTCCTAAAAGCCTGAAACTTTCTTCAACTGTGCGAAATTTCTATTTCTAATGTTCTTTTCAATTTTTTCATGTACCTGGTACCTTTGTCCAAAAATTGCATGCCACGCTACAGAGCGAACACTTTTTTCTATTAAATGAATGCAGTTTACTATGATCTTCCGCGGCACAAGTAAGATATTTTTTTCTAACCTTGTACCATTTTTTACCTAATCCAATTTTAATATGTACAATCGAAAATTGAGATATTTTTGACAATCAGATTCGAGTGGCAAAGACATATTATTTTCAGTTGCTGTTTCAATACTGACTAGACTGTACAATTTTTTTCTGTGTATGTATTATTTCATTCGCAACGTTTCGTACGAAAGAGTGTTGGTGCCGTGCGAAAAACAGAGAACACAGGATGCCTTTGACAGCCGCAGTGCTGGCAGGCAAGCGTTTGTTAAGGTCAGGCGTGTCAGATTCGCGGTGATTCATCTCCAATAATCACTTTATTTTGTTTTTTATATCTGGCATTTCTGGTTTGAATTGTTTGGGTACTGTGGCTACTTCAACTGCTCTTACGAACACCAGCATAAACATTACTATCCGCTCTGTCCGCTCTTGTCGAGAAAGAATAAAATTGAGTATCATTGGAATGAACGAACTCATTCTATGATCAAATTTCTTCCATTTGTTTTTGTTTAGGAAACGAATTTACAGCTCCTCACGGGGAGATCAAAGTAATACACCCTCTGAAGGGTCTATGTTGCCTCACAGAAAAACTAGTAATACCCTCTCAGGAGAATTGCAGTTCCTCACAGGGAACAAATCAAACTCCTCACAGGGAGGCGGTATACCCTCTCAAGGGATTACGTTTCCTCAAAAGGAATCTTAACTTATACCCTCTCAGGGGAATTAATGTTCCCCACAAGGAACCAAATTAGCTCCTCACAAGGAGTTCAAAACGAAAGACCCTCTTAAGGGACTCGGTTCCAACTTAACAGACTGCGCCATTGTAGTGTCCTGGCCATCCTCTTGTACATTTAGACTCACATTCTCTGCAACTTTATTAAAGCGTCTTTCTCTTTCAAAGCCAATCATACGACTGACTCTTATTGTGTTGCTTTTCCTACGCTCTCTCATTTGTACTTTCTCTCTTTCTGTTCCTCTCTTTCTTTCTGTATTATCCTTGTTCCCTACAGTCTCTAATATTAGAATGCTACTAAAACAGTTGTCTTGAAAGAAAACATGCTGTCACAAACAACAATAGTGCACAGTAGAGACTGTGCTACAAAGAGATACGCAAAGAGAAAAGCAGTAAATATGTCAATTCTTTGCAAATATTCTATTTCAAACAATTCTGGCAACCGCATTTATTTTCGCGGTACTTTTCATACGCACTAGGAAGTGTAATGAAATTTCGAAACTTTTGCCACTGCGACAGTCTTGCTGATTGTCTTTCGTGGCTGGCCCCGATTGCTGGGCACAGGTTACGGATTGCTCGTACTCATTGATGGAGTAGAACTGTTTTGTTGTAAACCTGTACCCCAATTAGGTACAACATAGTTGATGAAACTAATGACCTGCTTGGGATTAGAGCTCCATACTTGGTATGGAGATAAAAGGTAGCTTTCTAAGAAGTTGTACCTAGAGGAAGCAAGAGCTCCGCAAAAGCAAAGCAAATGCTCTGAACTCTCTGGTTCAGATTTGCAGAATCGGCAGGTGTCGTTCAACACTACACCGATTTTCTTTGAATGATAAAAAACGGGACAGTGTCCGGTAAGGAGTCCCATGATTATCCGTAGTTCACTACAATTTAGACTAAGTAACTTTCTGGCGGTTCTAAGGTTCGGATAGATGAACTGTTTGGTTTGTCTACAACCCTGTACCTGTTGCCATTGGGATGCTATTTCTAGCCTTTCCCAAGTTAGTAGTTCGCTTTTGATAGCGAAATTGGACGTACCCAGAAACGGCTCGGGACCAATATACCGCTGAGCTGATCCCTGTCTTGCTAGGTAGTCAACGTGTTCATTACCCTCGACTCTGCAATGTCCAGGCACCCAAAACAGAAAAACTGAGTTCTGCCGGGAGAGTTCCCGTAGAGTTTCAATGCATTCCCAAACAAGTTTGGAAGCGCATTTGACGGACGTAAGAGCTAGTGGTGCTGCTTGACTGTCCGAGAATATACCGATTTTCGCATGTCTGTAGTTGCGTTTCAGACATATTTTTGCGCAGATATATATGGCATATACCTGTGCTTGAAAAACAGTGGGCCATTTGCCCAGGTAAAATGTTTCCCTGATACCGGGTCCGTCTATACCGAGTTTCGAGTCATCCGTATAAAAACTGACGATGCCAGGTGGAAGATCAGGCCCTCCATTGTTCCACATAGAGCGGTTTGTTTCCGTCACCCTATACGGAATAACCATGTTGGTCCTAACGTCCATCCAGTCGGAGACTGTAGTTAATAGCGAAGTTAGTTTGAACTCCCTAAGTATGCGATGGTGGCCCATTTGGTCCCCTTCGAGTATAATTTATCTCTTTTGCAACCTTAGAGCGCCAAGCCCTGCATCCTTTTCCACATTAAGATATAGAGGCAGTAGGCATAGCATTGCTTCCATGACTGCAGTTGGAGTTGTTCGCATAGCGCTGGTAACCGAAAGACATGCAAGTCTTTGAACTTTTTTGAGTTTGGCTTGCGCAGTCACTTCGTTCACCTTAGGCCACCACACAAGGGCAGCATAGGTGATTCTTGGTCGAGCAATGGTCTTGTAAGACCAGAGTGCCAAGTCTGGTTTCAGTCACCAGATCTTGCCGAACAGAGTTCTGCGGACCTAGATCGCCAAGGTCGCTTACTTAACGGCATTATCCGGTTGTGCAGACCAGTTCAGTTTCTTATCCAGAATAATTCCGAAGAATTTGACTTCATTGTTGGAGCCCAGTCTAACTCCGTTCAGTGTTGGAGGAGTGATGGAGATCTTCCTTCATCTACTTAATGGGATTAGGACTGTTTTTAAGGGGTTTATGTTTAGACACCATAACGTGGTGGCATTCAGAGCCGCTTGCATTCGGCTCGACAGAGTTGCGTCGTCTTTACCTCTGACGATGAGGACGATGTCATCAGCGTATTCAATGACCCCGTATCCAAGCAATGAAAGCTTATTGAGAAGTGTGTCGACAACTAGTGTCCATAACAAGGGCGAGAGAACTCCTCCTTGCGGGCATCCCTTGATCACTGACATTGTTACAGACGAATTTCCCAAGGTTGCTGTGATCAGTCTGCTAGAGAGAATTGCGTGTATCCAGATCCTTGAAGTGTGATCGATTCCCTTGTTGGAGAAAGCCGATTTAATTGAGGCAAAGGACGTGTTATCGAAAGGTCCTTTATTATCAAGAAAGGCACATAGCGCCGTCTGCTGATAACTCAGGGACTTTTCAATCAGCGTCGATAAGCTGTGAAGAGCAGTGTCTGTTGACTTGCCGCTTTGATAGGCATGTTGGTTCCTATGCAGCGGGGAGTCCTTAAGAAACTCGCCATATGTCTCGAATTGTCCCGCCGCGACCCATCACTATTCAGGTCTTCGGCCTCTGCCGATCCGGGAAAGTGGGTGTTCATGAGAACCTCCAACGTTCCTTGGTAGTGGTAGTGTAGCATCCATCCTCTTTCCTTAATTGTCCTAAACCGTTAGTATGGTCTTTGAACATCGCCTTTTGGTGCCGCGTAGTTTCCGGCAGAGTTTGGATTTTTTCACAGAAACTAACTCTGGATTTAGGTTTAGCTTTGCGTAGCTCGGCGTTGTACTTAATGAGGGACGCTCTGTAGTCGTCCCAGGTAGATGTGACTTTTTCCCTGTTGAACAACCGCCTAGTTTCCCGACGAAGGTCACTGAGTTGATCATTCCACCAGGGTACGTCACGGCATACTGACCGCTGTGTTAGTGGACAGTTTGCATTAAAAGCATCCATGATTCTGTTTTGTAGATCATTTGCTGCCGAATTCAGTTCAACTGAATTTCGAATGTTGCTGTAACTGAAGGTTCCTGAATCGATCAGGTGTTCCTTAAAGGATTCACAATCTGTATTCTGAGGATTTCTGAACAGCTCTATTTTCAGAGGGTTAGCCTCAATATTAAAATGCCAATTTTTAATCCTTTCAGAAATTAAGGCGCTATACAGAGTGAGATCAAGGACCTCCTGTCTGATAGCGTTGAGAAAAGTGGGGTTATTCCCTACATTACATACATTGACATCGTTAGAAGTAAGGTATTCAAGTAGGTACTCACCCCTAATGTTGATATCCGAGCTACCCCAGATCGTGTGGTGGGCGTTGGCATCGCAGTCGATCAGAAACGGTATGGTGATGGCCTTGCAGTACCGCACAATTGCAGCAACTTCCGGTGGCGGTATATCACGTTGGTCGCCCGGGAAGTAGGCCAACGCGACAACCATCTCCTGCTTTCCTCTTCACTACCTCAACCGTGACAGGAACGACATCGCGTTGAATAAATTCTGTAATAGGTAAAATTTTTAGTTCTCTATTTAGCAGAATTGCAGTCCTTGTTTTGGACTGCGTGTCGCAGTAGATTGACCTACCGTTAGGAGCGTTGAGCCCGAGGATTTTAGATTCGTTGATCCACGGCTCCTGTATGAGTGCAGTCGCTAGCTGCTCTTTGGAGAATCTCCTGCAAAGAACACCCGAGGCGCCCTTTGCGAAGGCTGCTCACTTTACAGTGAAGTTTCCGTCTTTGTCCGGATCGGAAAATGATCCGGGTATTGGCTGACGGCTGCCAACAGCGGTTTGGCTGGTTGATGGAAGTTGTTCTTCTTCACTTTTCGGCTTCGGTTGCAGCAGTCGATTGGCAACAGAAGGTCGTCCCGCACTCTGTGGTGGTTTTTGACTACGGGGGGGTGCGACTGTTCGATGGTTGATGCTTCACACGTTGCGTTGTTTGGGTGGTGACAGGGCACTCTCGAGGGAGCATCCTGCGCGTACCTTCCCAGCCGCAGGGTTGCGTTTGGGTGGTTGTGGGGCACTCCCGGAGGAGTTTCCCACGCGAACTTTTAGCCCATTCACAGGATCGCTTTGCCTGGGCACTCCCGGAGGAGTCACTGCACGTATCTTCCCTGACATTGCGACGGAGTCTTTCCTGCCTGTGACGTTCGGCCTTCCGCTCACCTCTCGGATGCATGCTTTGCCGAAACCGTAGTGCAGTTTATAGTTTCCACTCTCGATGAGTTTGGCCGATTCTTCTTCAATATCCAGAACTAGCTCGACCAAGGTCTTTACCAATTTTCGGCTACAGACTCGCCACATTTTGATAGAGATGGTCGTTCTGATTCTGGAGTGAACGAAGGATCTCCTCGTCCGGAGAGTTCGCACTGTCCGCGAAGTAACCGACATAGCGTCTGGCCTTCGGCAGATTCTTCATGTGGTATACACGAAGCTGTGCTCCCTCCTACGGTACGAGGGAAGGTACCTCCCTTTCCAACCACTGCACTGTGTCGGTGTCGGTACAGTCAAGTTGCAGGAAGCCATTTTTTAGATGGCAACCGTTAAAATTGGACTTGGTGGTTGGATTTTCCAGGTCAGCAACGTGATCGAGGATGGGAGCTGGGGTGGGTAGCAGAAGTAACCGCAATGCTTATAGCTCCCGCCATGTTCCTAAATGTGGCCGTCGGGAGCGGCTTCGGACCCGATGACCCCAAACCAGTGCCGTTCTGCAGTTTTTTGGGCTGTAGACACTTAGTACTGGTGTTTGGGGGCACTAAGTAGTCCAACCCCTGACGCTTGACGGCGACTTGGGTTGTTTGAGCAAGCTACTCTGTCGGGAAGAGGGCCAGCTTCTTCGTACGAGAGACCGGAGCGAAAATTTTTGCTCAGTCGCCGCCTATGCGCACCCGCTTGACAAAAGGTGCCGACGATACGGGTTTCCCTTCGTCATCGGGCCTTGTCTCTGGACCGGGAAGTAAGTCCATTTGACTTTCGTCATTCCCTTGTGGAGAACGTAGGATTAAGGATAAAGCAGAGAGTCCACCGTCTAGCGATTCGCTGTCGAGGTTAAAGTCGTCCTCATGCTCCATCTTCTCCGTTCTGCCCAGTGCGTTTGTTTTTATGGGACTGAGCTCCGATAAGTCCATGGGTACCGGCAAAGAAAGGCTGCCGGTGGTCGAATTTTGTGAATTGATGTTATCCATAAAATTCCCACGAGTCGCTAGGTAAAGAAGAGTCCGCTGCATCAGTGACCCGCGCGATGCAGTGAGGGCTAATTTTATTTTCAATACAGTAAACTTTCTATAACTTTTGGCAATAAGATAGGGTAGGTGAGCCAGTTATGGCAAATGCACCAGTTATGGTTATATCGCATAAGCGCAATTGTACCAGTTGTGGCAATACACCATTTAAACTCCATAGACCATAACTGGTTCATACCATAACTGGTACATTTCTTAGGTATTGCCATAAGTGGTTCTTTTCCCCGATTATACCGGTCAATTAAACAAATAATTGTTCTGCTGACCCCATTAAGGCGCTATGGAGTTAAGTTCCACTTTTTGCTTTTTTGACCACTGTAAGACTTCTTTAAATCAGTACCTCCACAAAATACGAGAAGGCCTTATTAACATTAAAATCACTAAAGCATTTCAGTTGATTTGTGATTCTTCAAAATGTAAATAAAATGTCATTTTTTCTTGTGCGGCGAATGTGAATCTGCAAAACCCCCTACCTGCTCACGGTTTGGTTTACGACACATATGACACCCACTTGTGTTGTGATATTCTTAAATAATGGCCGGGTGACGTTTACGAGCGTATCAGTATGGGGCCCGTTCAAAATCACATTATCCCCAAATTTGCAGGAAACAAGTAATTTGTTTCGGAGTAAAATTTTATCGCTGTAGCAAACTTTGCAGTCACCCACTAGCCTGGTAGCGAAAACAGCTAAATAACTGGATAATCCGTTCCAACTGTTTCTCGTCTTCTCGTCGCCAGCACCCGGCAAGCACTTAATTACAGTCTCAAGGATCGAATTAATTCGGAAATTAGTGTTGCGTGCAAAATGGAAAACGTTTCTCACTCGGTACTGCTGCCGGCACAGCAGGACAGTAGCAATTCCCTTTTAACCCGAAGCTTAGGAGGAAAGAAGCGGAAAACCGACTTGAACGAAATAAACTTTCTCAGTTGTAACTTCCAAATCAGAATTCATACAAATTTCTTTACTCTCTATGAAAATCATGAAACTGTTATTATTAATTAAGCAACTCCTCTATCACCCTCTCTGAAGAAAAACACTCGCATTTCACTCCATCTCACCCCTAGTTGCGAAACAAATGGAATGTTATTATTTACCCCACCCCCTCTCTCTTTCTCTCTCTGTCCCCTTCGCTAGCACCTAGATGCAATCGATCGGCCACCGATAGAATAAGCCTAGTTAGTCCGGTGGCTAACAGCAGCAGGCAGCCCAGCCCTCTTGCAGAATTTAAGCATCAGCAAGCACATAATACCTATGACACCGCGCACATATCAACACGAGGGGAGGTGGGAGTTGCCTGGCATGCAGCAGGCGTGCAGCATATGCTGACTGGGGATTCAATGACGACGATGCGAATTTTATATCAAGATTGATGTTTTTAATTAAATTAGGATTAGGGCGAATTTGTTACGCCTACGCATAAATATCGGGTATCGGGAGGAAACATGAGCAGGGCTTATTTTGATGACTGGTAGTGAAATCGGAATTGCCTCCCATGTAGGAGCATTCTGTTCTCGAAAAGTTTTTTAAGGCAGCACTATGTTTGAAGATTGGTTCCGGATTGCTATCAACTGGAACAAGTGGACTAAACATTACTTCGTACCGGACAATTTTCTTTGATTTAGTTTAAACACCACTTCTCCTGTGAGGAATTTGAGATACGGGTTGCTTTATTGAAGTAATCTGAACAGTTTTACGGTTAAAGTTCAATTAAGCAATTTTGTACGAGGGTAGTCCAAAAATCTTTTACCTGATACCGTTGCATGCTTGAAAAACATTTCTTTTTCGCAGTACCAATCATAGAAAGCTTCAATCTGAAGCTGAAATATACTGTGATCTTTAGTATATGTTTGACAGTCGACAAACGAGAATTCCTTGATAAGCATTAAATAATACAAAAAGTTCATATTTTCCAACAGTTTTATATTCTTATTTTTCACATGTCTGTATAATTTTAGTCGTTTTGAAAATCAGATTACACATTTTATCATTTTTAAATTCTCATTTATTCGGTAAGACACTATTGATATCGGATAAAACACAAAAAAATACGAATTCAAAATTACGAATGAAACAATTTTGCGAAACATTTCACCTGAATTTTCGAAAGGTAAATTTTTTTTTAGTTAGCCCTTGAAATTTCATTAACCTCATCCTCTCTTTATAGGGTAAAACTACCTAGGATGGATTACGTTTTCTAGTGGACTATTAACTCATTGGAGATTAATTGAATTTATGCGAAAACTCGAGGGATCTCTAGGAAACTTCTTTCGGGAAACATCTGTTGTAGTTTATTTGTTACAGGCGGGTCTTAGAATCATTGTACGATGACGTAATAAAAAATAAGAAAAAAAACGCTAATAAATTAATTTTTGGAAACTAGGTCCCTGGAAAATATCCAAGGATGATCAAATAACAGCGAAAAAACCGTTATTAAACCACGTGGTCATTTAGATGATGAATGTGTGTGGGGAAGGAGGGGGGGGGGCTATTGTTTGATAAAAGATCACGAAAGACCACGCAGGGTTGCGGAGGGGAGTTCTAACGAAAAGACCGTGGCCTTTTTTCTTGGCTTATAAATTATTATTGCCATCAAGTTAAGAATTTGTCCCACAGCATATTACATCAAGAAAAAAACACTATAGGAATAACATAGTTGACCGATCCTTTTCAACTTCCAGGCAATATATAACGGTGAACGGTGCACTCCTTTCACTACATGAGCAGATCGCTTGCCAAATCAGGTATTTCTTGGCAAACTTTGAAAGTTTATACTTCCGTATTTCCTCCGGACCATCAAACATGTGCTGGGCAGTGAAGAACAGTAGCTCCGGAAGCTGCCGGAAGTCCGCCTTGACGCAGGCATTATTATTCATGATAAGACGATAAGGGTTCGTCAGCATCTGTGTGTACCATTTTCGAGCCCGTGACTTTCCTACCGTATTTTGCCGTTCGTTATGATTTGGAGCCTATTGCACTCATACTAATGCAGTCGCTCCTGGTCCTTGGCTCTCTGAACGAAAGACTTGGACACATTCAACTGTTTGGCCACATCCCTGACCGAAGCATTGGGATTCACAACACGGTTAACTAATAGAAAATCCATTCAATGCTCAGAGTTTCGTAGTAACGTTTAATCTCAAGACTTACCGTTGACTGCACGATTCTGAGTTGTTCTCCGATGTCCCGATAAGAGCGTTAATTATTTTTCTGGTGCTCGCGCAAAATCAATTCGCGAGGTTGCTTTTCGTGTGAAGGTTTTTTGCAATTTTCGAAAAACTAACAGCGATGAAAATGCAGTGTAAACAATACACTCCGAAATATTTTTACCCACATTTTCAAGACGTGGGTAAGATAATGGCAATGGGTAATTTTCTGCTGCGATTTTTCCGTGGTGCAATTCGATGTGGGTGTCCTAATGCTTTTACTGCGGGCCGGAAGAAAACAACCCAAGGCCCCGGAGTTCCTTCTGAGTTTAGTTTCGTTCACATAATGTTCTTAGTCTATGCTCGTTTATGAAACATTTAGTCATTTCGAAAATATGCTGAGCTACGTGACACCAAGAGGAGGTTTAGATTTCAATTTTGTGAAGACACTCAGACTCTATTTGAGGCAACACGACTGTAAAAAGCGATGTCAAAAGACCATACGAATTGGACAATAAAGATGATAGTCTGGCTGCTTCTTCCAAAGATACTGAAAATTCTTCCACTTTCCTGGCTCGATAGTACTCCGCACACTGTTTCCAAAGCTGCAAAAACGTGATAGAAATTATTTTGACCCAAAAAACTTAATTTTACAGCCACAGTGGCTTCAGTAAAGTTATTCCATTCATTATTTTTCATGTTATGGAAATTATAGTTTTTTACAAATGGCCACTAAAAATTAGTTTTTTCAGCATAACTTTTGGTAGTGATTTTCTACAATTTTTCAATGGTCCACAATGTTGTTTGCTATAGTAAAACCAACAATGTCTGCCAAGAAAGTTTATTTTTATCTCACATATCTCTGTGGTTATTGACGATTTTTATTAGAAAAATGCATTAATTTACTAACAGATAACATCAAAATCGGCAAATATCTGCAGACTAAACCATTTCTATATTAAAGTATAACTAAAACATCGTTCTATTCAGATATAGGCGTTTGTCTCTCGCTGTCTCCTGTGTTTATATCTGTAAGTAAATTGGTGCACTATTTTAATAGAAATCTTCAATAACTAAATAGATAAAAGAGATAAAAATAAGCTTCCTTCGGTGAACTCGTGTGTTTTATTGTACTGGAGAACATTGTAGAACATTGAAAAATTTTAGAAAATCAGTATAAAAAGTTATATCAAAAAAAAATATTTAGGGGCATTCTAGAGGAAACTTCACAATAGTTCGTTTGAATTGGCAAATAGAAATATGGTGTCTTCGTCAAAGTTGTTTCTTATAAAATACGCAAAAACTTTACTCAGTAAAGTGGATTTTTAAATGCAAACATGAAAAAAATAAAATTTGCTTCGCTCTTTTTGGTAGATTAATCATAAAATTCTAACTTGCATAAAATTAAGTATAATTAACAAAACAACTTTGCTGAAGACACTATGGCTCCAAACTCAATTTTTTTAGTAAAAAAGTAATTAGTGTGAATTAGTGCATTATTTAAGTAGAAATCGTCAATAACTAAAAAAATATGGGAGATAAAAATAAACTACCTTTGAAAAATTGTTCGTTTTGTTATAGGAAACAATATTATAGGAAAAATTTTAGAAAATCACTACTAAAAGTTATATTGAAAGAACTGATTTTTAGTGGCAATCTGTAGAAAACTCCACATAAGTCCATAAAAATAGACAGATAGAAGTGTAGTGTCAGTGACAGAGTTGTTTCTTATGGAATGTGCTACAACTTTGTCGAACACGATAAATTTTTATATGCAAAAATGAAAAAAGTGAAATTCGCTTTTCACTGTTAAGTGGATTGATCAGAAAACTGTAACTTCCATAACATGGAGAATAATTAATGGAACAACTTTACTGAAAACACTATAGCTCTTAAATCAAGTTTTTTTGCTCAAAATAATTTCGATTACGTTTTTGCAGCTTTGGAAACAGTGTGCTCCTGATAGAACACCGAAGCGCTGCACTGCCGGTAATCGCATAATTGTAACATTCGACATTTTATGGAATTTGCGCTTTTTTTTTAAATACCAAGTTGTTTTGTCACATAGCGTAAATAACCGCATAATTGTCACACTACTTAGCTTTTTCAACTTTTTTGTCAAAAAAGCTTCCATCTAAATCCACATCTGCATTCTTTGGAACTAGGGAGTTATTCTGGTCCGGTAAGCAACCACCGGTGATCCGTTTTTTATGTTCAGCTCATGCTTGCTGAATACAAGAAAAACTTCATTTCCCTTGTGATATAATCCAAAAGTAGCTTGAAAGTGATGCCATAAAAGTATCATTGCAAAAATTTCAACCAATTTGACTTCAAAAGTAATGTTCAATATACATAGTGTAAAGTAGTGCTTTCTTCATGATACTAAGTTCAGTTGAAGTGTCTATTTGCAAGAATATATTGGGAACAATACATTTAAGGTCAAAATATAAAAATGTCATTTGCTCGAACAACCAATTTTGCAAATGTTACAATTATGCGATTATGGGCAGTGCAGAACTGCTTACTCATCGAATGTTCACGGTGACTTCAATGAACTGGGTGCTAAGCGCTTTTGAATCCTTGCAGTCACCAGAACCGGATGAAATTCTACCAATCTTTTCACCTAAATCGAATGAAGTTATCAACCTTTTCCGAGCCAGCTTTATTCTGGATCATATTCTGGACTGCTGACGGATGATTAGGGTAATGTTTACACCTAGGTGGGCAAAAAATTCAAAACAGATTTCATAAAATATTCATACCAGTGAATCTGACGCCAACTTTGCTCAAGTTAATCTTCATCGCATCCTCAAAAAACTAACGTGGTTTACCACACATACAAAATTTGAATTTATTTTGGACAAGAAACAATTTATTTTTGCCCCAAAAAATATTTTTTTCATTTTGTGTTTACATAACTGAGGCTATAGGTACCGAATAATAAAAACCGATTTTTTTCACGGTTTGACTGATTTTAGTCGTCTTGGTGCTCGATTCGTTAGTGAGGATTTGTAGGCTGGTTTTGTATTCAAAAATATTCTTAAAATTAAATGATAATTTCAAACGTTATGTTGAAAAAAAAGAACAAAATTTAATGTTAAAATCCTGACAAACGTATCTAACAGTAAAAGTTAGCAAATCAGGCGAACCGCCGGAGAAAAGGGTTATTTTGTCAGTTCTCATAGAAACTGATCACATTTTATTACGTAACTTTTGAATAAACTTTTGGATCAAAATGATGTTTTCCATCAACTCACTAGACTATCAGCTATTTCAAGGCTAAAAACAGCGTCTGTTCTCCATGTTTATCAGGGAGAGAAGGTGGGGGCAAATCAACGTCTTGGTACCTGCCTGGGACTCTATACAGTGCTTTCAGGATGATCCTCCGGCGAGACTGGGGGTTGGTGGAGGCCTTACAAGCCAGCCTTTCAAACAGTTAGTACAGGAAGCAAATTATGTTAATACGGACCGGAACAATCGGAAATGACCTAGGTAACGCAAATGAGTCTTCAGCATGTATAAAAGTGAAAAAAAGATTGGAAAATAATGTTAATTTGTTAATTTTTCAAATTGGAAAATTTCGAAATTTTATCAGTGCTTTCTAACTACATAAAGTAAGGCTTGATATTTTAAGCTATAAAAGCAGAATACGTTTTAAAATTGCAATGAACAGCAGTTTAAAACAATGAAACACGGCACGAGCGCCAACAGTTGAAAAGTGACGAAAAATTATCAGAACAGGAGAAAAAGGTGGAAGAGGTTGTTTATAAGAAACGACCGCAAGGTTAACGTTGAATTACGACAGCCTGTCTTATGTTAATAAAATTTTGCAATAGCTTTGGGAATACACTCGATTAGGGTTAATTATTTTAATGGTGTGAAGCGATATATTTTTCCGTATTTGTTTCGTATATTATTTTTGCTTTATTGGAATGGAATGGGATAACTGGAAAAATAGGTGTGACTAAATTATTTCCAGTTATACCATTCTACCACGTTCGAAAAAAAAATACATGTCATTCATTCTGGCTCAGAGCGATCATTTGATAAGCTCCACCTTTATTTTTAGTTTAAAAGTTTTTCCTCAGTTTCGTAGTACGGATGCACAAAAATGATTTTTTGTGGACATTCTGTCGAGCCGGACCGATAGCACTCTCATGAAGGCAACAAAATAACATGTATTGTGTCGTATTACGCGGTTTGGAAGGAAAAAATGTTTCCTTCCCCGTGTCGCATCGACATTAGTACGGTAGACATTAGTATGAAGGTGGAAATTCTGCTGTGATGTCAAGCAATAACCGTCTTCTTCAAGACGTTACATCCTTGTTAATGAAGTTTTATGAATTTTCTAAAACGGACTCAGCACCGTGAGCAGAACTTGCTGAACTTTTGTGTACTTTTCTTGCAGTTTAGTAATAACCATTCATTATGCTCTTCCAAATATATATTTAGTAGCCTTGAAAAAGGCTGGTTGCTGCGGTTACAAATTTCATTCAAATATCGCATAAATGCTTCATGGTCCAGATAGCGCGTGATATCCGCTCTAACAAAGATTTTTCGCACGTTGTGGAATGGGATAACTGGAAAAATTATTTCCAGTTAAACCATTCTACTACGTTCGAAAAAAAGAGGATGGGCTACGCTGCTCACGGTTTGTCGGTATATAAGCGAAATTTGAGCGTGAAAGCGCATTATTTCATCGTCAACTGTGCTCCTGCCAACAAATGTGTCATCATTGAGATGGCACCAGAGACAAGCGACAAAGGAGCCAGGAAATTTGTCACAACAGGTCAAACCAGCTTGCACGGCTTGAAGGAAGAAGATGTTCCCGTTCTCGTGTCGGATATAAGGGTCGCAATTATGCTGTGATGTCAAGCACTAACCGTCTTCTTCAAGACGTTACATCCTTGTTAATGAAGTGTTATGAATTTTCTAAAACGGACTCAGCACCGTGAGCAGAACTTGCTGAACTTTTCTGTTTGAAATCGAATTTGTTTCGCATATACCGCTTGTGATGCACAGTATCAATGAATCGTAATATACATCACACTGCTGCGCAATTGCAGCAACATCAAACTGCAATCAAAGTTGCAGTTTAGTAATAACCATTCATTATGCTCTTCCAAATACATTTAAAAGCCTTGAGAAAGGCTGGTTGCTACAGTTACATATTTCATTCAATCATCGCATAAATGCTTCATGGTCCAGATAGCGCGCGATATCCGCTCTGACATAGATTTTTCGCACGTTGGGATAACTGGAAAAATAGGTGTGACTAAAGTCGCAACCAACGTCTGTGTGGTATCGGCACAATCATGGAATGAATTATACATAAAACACAAAGCGCGCATTCTTAGTCAACTAGGTATATTCTGTCGACCTTGTTAGGGAATAAAGCATTGTGCGACCTATCAGAGGTCGACATTTGCGTTTCGACAAGGCTTGACAATTTTCAATAGAACAATCGTTCGAACAATTAGATTACAACTTTCTGCATTTGGACGGGTGTTTGGTTGATTTTCCAATCGATTACTGCAAAAATGACGAAAATCGGTTGGAAACTGACTGAGCTAAAAACAGTTGAAAATGGAAAATTTTTGTGACGCTCTCGATGTTTTTGGTTTTTGAAATTGGATCCCTGTAATGAAATTGGTTCCCTGAATATGTTGCCGTAGGACGCAATTCTACGTCAAAAATGGCTCAGTATGCTTTGAAAGTAATCACAAAAGTAAAATCGCTAAGCAGAGTAAAATATATTTAGTAATTTATCATCAGAACTCTTGGAATTGGTTTATTTGCTAACAAAAAATAATATTATTTGGTAACTTATAAAAATATAAATTCTATTAACAATATGAAAAATATGAGAAAACTTGTAGTTCAGAATTCAGAGTACTGATTATCCGAAATACACAATATCATGTATCTGGAATCAATGATGGTGATCGGCGATAAAATCGACGATAAACATTCGATTATTTTCAGCGTGTGAGTCAACTTCGTCTCTCAGTCGGTTCTAACATTTATCGTACGATATGCCAGTCCGAGTGAACCAATTCGGAGATTCGCTGAGATAATTCACTCTCTCAGAAATGGAATTTCCAATAGCTATACAAACCGATGATTCACTCTTCGCTGATAGAATCCAAGTGTCAAAACAAAAGAGAAGAATCGCGAGATGATAATTATCGGAAAAGAGAAGCGATTGCGATCGCTTGAACAATTATCCCCTTTTCTTTCTGAGTCGCAAGTGTTGACATTAAAATAGGTTTTTCATCGTTTAACAAAATGTTGCTTACTGTTGTTATTGCCAACTCAATGTCCTTTTGTTCGTCGGTTTTATATGCATCGAAGGTTTGTTCGCTGATGTATGTTGGCCGATATCGAAGTTTTTTTTTAACAAGCAAAAACCTGCACAAATTTCGGAAAAAAAAATCCGCGTATATAAATAGATTCTAAAAAAGTTTGCAAGCATTGCAAAAAGTAACAACAAATATTTGCCATTTGAAAAAACAAAATCGGCCACGGATTCTGAAAATCTGCATTTTACAGTCAATTCTGTAAATGTGGTATCCCTGTTTTGTGCTGCCTTCTAGGTTTTCGCTCGTTGGCTTGGCGATGGTTCGACTATGCTTGTTCGTTTTGACAGTGAAATTAGCCTTTTTTATAAGAGAAAAGAAATGTCTCCGTTAAAGAAACGTAGAGTGGTTTACTAAGTGATGGTTGTGTATTGTCATACATGTGGAGTTGAGTGAAAAATGTATTAGGAAGTGCGATTTTCGAAGCGAAAAGTGTTCACTTTTGCGGCACTTGCTCCAGCGTTTTTTACGTTGACTAACGTCTATATCGAAGTTAGGCCCCTGAATTTAAAAATCTAGTAATTCAACCAGGGAAAACCAGAGAAAAGTGGTCAGGCTTTGAGCGCTTATTTTGCAGTCATCTATAATCAGGTTTTCGAGGTTTTGGCATCAATCGATCAGAAATTCTTCTACGGTTAAATTTATGTAACAAAAACAAACTATTGTTTGAGATACACTATTGAAAAATTGATAATTAATATCGATTGTCTAAATCATACCGCGCAGCCAATCACTACCTCTCTTCCCAAGCACAGTCGACACTAACGGATACAATCGATCTGACTTTGTTGCTATTGTTGTTATCACTTTCTGTTTCCGATGTTTATGCTGCTGCTAGCGGAAAAAACCTTGCAAATATGCATCTTTTTGTTGGTGTTAATTTTACGACAGCGGCCGGCGCCCCATCATTCTGATTCCAAAACCGCGCCAGTGACATGCGGACGCTAGGTGATAGCAGCTGAAAGGAGGAAATACAAAATAGTACCGGTCATCTCGTGCCGGTTTCACCCGTAATGCTGGTGGCTTTAGTAGTAAATGGCTACTGCAAAACACTTAAATGGCTGGAATTCTGGACGGACTAACCAGGAAACTATAATCGGCAACTGGCACCTTTTGGTGCCTCGAAATTTTGTTACAGAAGCGGCAAATTGAATTTTCTGTTTTACCAAATGCTGCTGCTAGCGGAAAAAACCTTGCAAAAATGGATGTTTGAGTTGGTGTTAATATTATGACAGCGGCCGGGGCAGCTTTCAAGAAACATTTGTCTCTACCATTCCATCATCTATGTAGCCCATCCCTCTTTCTATTTATCTGACGAAGCCTTGGTATAAAACGTATCGTTCGAACATTTCACCCCATCAGTTTCATTATTAAACCGTACCGGATACATACGGACGCTCGGTGTTAGCAGCTAAAAGGAGGAAAAACAAAATAGTACCGGTCATCTCGTGCCGGTTTGACCCGTGATGCTGGTGGCTACTGCAAAGTACTAAAATGGCTGGAATTCTGGACGGAAACCAGTAAACAAGAAATCGGCAACTGGCACCTTTTGGTGCCTCGCAGTTTTATAATAGAAGCGGTTAGTTGAATTTTATGTTTTACAATTGCTGTTGCTAGCGGAAAAAAACCTTGCAAAAATGCATGTTTATGTTGATGTTAATTTCACGACAGCGCTAGGTGTTAGCAGCTGAAAGGAGGAAAGACAAAATAGTACCGGTCATCTCGTGCCGGTTTCACCCGTTATGCTGGTGGCTGTTAGTAATAAATGGCTACTGCAAAATACTAAAATGGCTGGAATTCTGGACGAGAATAATCGGTACCTTTTGGAGCCTCGAAATTTTGTTACAGAAGTTTTGTAAAAGAAGCGTTGCAATTTCCTCTACTATTTGCTTCAATGGAATATTTTTTTTTTTTAAGAATACGGTAGTCAACGTCATGCGGTCGTGTCTTGAATACCACCCTCCTACTTTTTATTCAAGCAATTGCTGCACTGTCAGTGTGTGTGAACATATATAAGAACGACATGCTCCCGAGTCACGGCTAGCATTGTAGATGTGTTACTATACGCCTGAAAAATTGTTTTTAACCCTAGTTGTAACATTCATCGAAACGGTTCTGCAAGCTAATGAAACTCGTTTCAAAGATGAGTTCATATTTTCATATTTATTTTTATCATAAACATATTCTACTCTGAACGGAGGTTCTAGTGAACAATATATGTATTAGTGTTTGTGTTCGCAAAGGTAACGTCGCATGGAATACAGGACCGTATACACTATATGCATATATTATTTTTCGCTCGATAATTAAATCGATACAAATAAGATCGATTTTTAATAAACTGATCGAATGGTTTGTATATTGATAAGAGTTTTATTTTGTATATAAACGCAGCGGCAATTGATTAATCTGTCCATTGTTTTCTTAATCATTGTTTAAGGCAGGTGTTGTAGACTACAAACGAGAGATTGCAAGAGCCGTTTAGCCATCTGCAACGTCTGGCTGGAAATTGAAGGATATTTTTTTCTTCAATATTTATTTAATTTATACCATGCAAATTATACTTATATTACGATGCAGGAAGCTGTCAACAACTATATAATCAAACATTTATTTGTCACGCGCGGGAATAAGATATATATTCATTACCTTTTTTGCAATTCATGATTTCTCTAGCTTTTGGACAAATATTGTTGAATATTTTCAATTGTAAGTAATTGTAATTGTTGAAATTTGTAAGAAAACATGACACTAGTTCATGTCAACTATTCGGATTTTGTTTGGTTTGGCTTTCTGTAAATAAGCTTTATATGGTACTTTGTTAAATATGCATAATTGCATTTCTTTTATTGATTTTTGAGCTTTGAACCCGATCAGAAGAGCATAACTAAAAAATTACAAAATTCTATCAACGCGAGATACAAATAACATATTTCGATACAATTTTGTATTTTTCCATATAATTTTGATTACAAAATTGAACCTGAATGTGTTATAATAACAAAACCTGAAATGAAGTAGTTCTGAAACAAGTATAACTAATTTTTGTTATTATATTGTTCTATATACTATCTTATTTTGTTAGAAAGCTGATACATAAGTAACAAATTTTGATATGTGTTTGGTACTAGTCGAATCATTTCTGTTATAATTTCTGTTATTTTAACACCTAACGGGATCAAATTGAAAACACAGCCTGTAAGGTTTTTCCCGTAACAAACTAACAGCTTCTGTTACATTTTTGTTTTTTCTTTCTGATCGGGAATGCATGGAACACTGCCAATTTTCATACTTAATAGGTGTCTTAGGTTACTCATCATATTAACAGACTCGTCCAAGTGATATATAGAAATTGTTTATTTTACGATACAAAGCACGCTCACGTATGTGTAACCCCATCAGTATCTTTGCTGTTGCTTTAAACCGGTTTAAAATCGTAAAATTTAACACATTTTTCGAAAATTACACAAACTCTTGCGTGGCCCCAACTACATTCTTATTGCTATTGATTTAACTCGGTTTCATAAATGATATGTCTATCGATATTTTTGTGTGTGTGATTTAACATTTATGAGTGGCTCCAACCGTATGATATTTTAGTTTAAATCGTCCACATCGTGTAATATAGTATTTTGCATTTCACCAAGATATGTAACACACACGTTCGCGGTCCCAATAGCCTTCTGCATAGTCTTTTTGCTTTGAATCGGTCTCAAATCAAAAAATCACTTTTTAAGAATGGACGAACCTCGTTAGTCGATCTATTAAGCATAAAGCCGGATATCCGGGTGAGCGATTATCTAGAGACTTCGCGTCGATACCTTCCACGAGGTCGTATTTTCTACAGCAAGATACCCGATATAATTTTCGGTATAAGAAGGTTCACTTTACGAGGAAGTGACAGGAGTGGAGAGACATTAACGTGAATACAACTTCCTTAGCACTGTGTAGTAGGCTGAGATAAATCAACGGGAGATACGTTTCGGTAGTCGCATAATGACTTCGTAAGGAGATGTTGAAATATTTTAGTCTGTTTTAATTTAGTAAAAGGTCCGGTATTCTCGCGTGATCGTTCGCGGAGGAATAAACTTGTAGGCGCGATATTTGTTATTACGAACCCGGTACTTGAACTCAGCGTATCGTTTACCAAAACGGACTCTGCTGCAAACCCAACCATTTTCCCCAACATCCCAGTGATTTCTCGTGGAAGTGCAGAGGTGTTCTCGGCTTCCTTTATAGCGAGTATCACGACAACATATTCCCATACACACTCCTTCATTGACCTGCATTCGGATGCGGCCGGCGCTGGTATTGCCTAATAGAAAGATTAAGGTCACCAGTTTTTACACATTGAGGATGAATGTTGGTCCCAAGCATTATCCCTTGGTTCTATATCTAAATACAGCTGATCTGGCAACAACGGAGTAGCAACCGCGGGCGGTCAATCATGCTCATGCTATCCCTGTTTTGTGCTGCCTTTTAGTTGGTCTAACGCTTGCAGTTTTTTCCTTCTCTGAGTTTTTGGTTTGCGATACAATTTTACGATTATTGGGACACTCTCACTCACAAGGTGATTCAAACCAAAGATTTTCGTTCCACGGCTCGATCGGATCGGGAGACGATAATAAATTACCGATCGAAACCGATGAGAGAATCGAGAAAGCGTATGAACAAGCGACGATAAACTCGCATACAGTTAACAGGCTATAAAGTTTACGGAGTATTCTTTCGGTAGTTTATTTGTCACACAAGTTCTCTTCTCGAGAGACGATACAGAACATCACGTATTATGCGTGATCAGAATCCAATAGGATTCTCTCGTGATAATTCTATGATACGATTTTAACCATCCTTGTCTGGAATTGCTACTGAGAATTCGACTGTTGGAATTATTTAAGCGTTAGGTGTATTTTCGGCAAAGCAGTCTCAAAAATGTTGAACGATTTTTATTTTTTACTGTCTAACGTTTTGTATTTTTTAACCACTTAAGCATGTAGAACAGAAGCTGATTGGTAATAAACCCCTACAATTTCCCCTGAAGATGTCACTGATCGGTGATGAAACGTCGGACAATGAAAAACAAATGGTGTTCTACTTTTTTGAGACTCCTCAGTCAAAAATACACCTAACGCTCATATATCTAGAATATTATATGTGCTACCAGTAAATGCGTGCATCAGTATTATAATCTTTATAAGCGAGTTACTATGGAAAGCTGTCACATCCGTCTAATGGCTTGGCTTCGAGCTTATCGGGGCTTTCAAGCCTAGAAGAGATTTTTCATATCCCATTTAACTTGTTATTTTTTTATAAATTTGCATAACTAACTATGAACATAAATTAATACCAATTCATTTGTCGAAACAAAAAAAAACAACTATGTAATTTATATTAATTGAGAAGCACCCTATATTTTTGCACAATGTGATACTGAAGTTTCTGTGCGAAAAACGAATCTTCTGCTTTCAACGAAACAACGGAAAGTTTAGTCACAGCTCCAAAATTGCATCCAACTCGACAACAATTAACAGTCTCGCTGTTTGGGGCCGACCAAAAGAAATTCACCAGAGTGTGCCAAAATCGACCCAAAGCTCATCTGTCTAATCGTTTAGTTTCCGTTTCGCATTATCGACCAGTCCGGCCAGACCGAAGCACCGCACGACATTCTGCTTCATCAGCATCACGGATCTTAATTTCAGAAAGTTTCGCAGGAAAACAGCGATTTGTTACCGTGCGAAACTTGAGTCTCTCCGTCGATGAAGAGACAGCGAGAGAAAGAGAGACCACCCGTTTGGAGTCTGGAATCAGGTGGAGACAAGCGGGCAAAAGCAGACAGGCCAGAGCGCTCGAACATCCGATGCAGATTGGGTTTCCAGTTCCGTGAATCGCATGGATCGATCAACTGTTTCACTGGGTCAGTTCTTCCCATTAGCAGAGCGGCCGTTTAGAGGTCGGAAATTGGATATCTTTTTATTTTGTTCAAACCTAACAACCTTCGAGGACGTTACATAGGCGCCAAAGCGAAATACGATAAAGAAATACGATCACAATTCACTAATCTCCTGTTCTTTTGGAGCTCCACGTCCCACAGTGGTGACTTCCATGTTCCGGTCCGGTGACAACGGTAAATTCAATGCCCTCATCTGGGAAGCTCTAACGTTAATTCGAATTTACATTCGATTGTTTGCCTCGGCCAACTCGAGTAGTTGACTGGCTGCCCTTAACCCCCCTGTTTCCGTGTCGAGTGAGTAAAATTGCATTGTTGGCCAAGCCAAGCAGCTGAAGTGAACCGCAAGCCCCGGAGTACCACTTCACTACGCCCCAAACATAACAAACCAATGGCTGGAGATATGTATGCCTGGTGCCGATGCTACTCCTGCTGCAATCAAATAGCCGAAAGGTTGATTGGACGAAATGAATTTCGACCCACAAAGTCCATTACTCTACACTCTGGTGCGGTCAAAAGAGCAGTGCGGTGCGTTTGGTGTGTGTAGGTAAAATGTATACAAGTTTCTGTAAAATGCAAAAAAAAGTTATTTTTGGATTATTGAAGAAAAAAAAATTTTTTTTTTCTCGAAACAGTTTTTTTTTCGGAAAACAGCATTTAACACACCAACGTCCCCATTTGCATTCTGCTGTTAGCATTGGCTAGTGCGCTCAGCCGAGGTCTCCGAACAATTTTAATTTTAATTCATCCTCGTTTATTGCATTCCGTTCGGGGTTGTGTGCCGTCTACATCCCAAGTGCCAGTGGCAGGTCGGTTGATGGCTTGCAATATCTGATAGCATCCGGAAGGTATTTCGTACCAGTTGAAATGCGTAAACGCATATGTGCGCAAGCAGTGGCCATTCGTTCGGACAGACCCACTAGTAGTTGAGCAAAACGGGATGATACAGGAAGACAAACTAGGCATCTCAATGTTGAATACCATCCCCTTATTAGGATCAGTCATGAGCTCTCGATAAGTATGATGCTGTCAGATAGCCAATGATTTGAATTAAGATCTAAAATTATGATTAACTTCAGTTCAGATTGTTCGGGTTCAGATAAAGGAGCATACACTGTGTTGATGCGAACAAACACACTGCCAAAAAAATCATCACATTATTATTAGGAAAAGCGATATTTATTCAAAAACATGCTACTTCAGGGCAACTTTTGGAAACTTTTCTGTTTTCGGGTAGAAAAGTAAAAAGTAAATCACAGCATTACGTAACAAGAAATCACTGGAAAGGCCATAATTTCATCCCAAAGAGCGGTCATTTTAATTAAAATGCTACTTTTACGGCACGCTGGATTCGAGTTTTTTTTTATGAGAAACTATTTGTTCAGGACCGACCACACAATGCATAAAATGATCGATTGTGGGCAGCTACAAAAAACAATATTTCGGAGTCCCAAAAGAATGCTCCTCGTATCCAGAGTGCAGCATCAGTGATAATTTGTGGGGCAGTTTGCGAGCGAGGTAATCTTTTACTGATAACTTGAAATCCATCATTTACGAGAACTATCCGCTGTCCGCACATGCTTCACCTTGTTTCTTTGGTATTCAAAAGTACAGAAGTAGACGAAGGAAACGAGAGTACTCAGCCTTGGAAAGCCATTTGTAATTAATTACAAAAAATGGTGACTATTTCCTAGAACGTTTCCAAAAACATAAGAAATCACATTGAAACCGCATTAAATTACCATCATTTATCCAATGTGCGCGATCCAAATCACAAACAAAAACACGTATGATCAGCTGACTGGATGACCCATCAAACGGATGCAGTGTTGCTAGTTTTAATGTATTGCGCCTATAATTAATTTTACATTCATTTAAGTAGCTTCACATCTCAGCAACCAACAACTGATAATGTGTGTGTGTGCGTGACTATGGCCTTTTCTGGATTTTAAGTGCATGACCATGTCAAATCGCAGAAGCATCGTTCTAATTCAAACATCCTACGCTATGATGTTTTTTGTTTGCCTATAGAGCTTCGCTCTTGAGCACTTTCAGTGCATTCCACGAGATAGCATAAACGAACGTGTTATTACGTTGATTTATTGAATTAATTTTAAGCTTCTACCTCATCATCTATCAAACATATACGATAGTATGGTCATACACACTGTGAGTTCCTATTTTTTTCTAAAATTAGGTAGAATTCAATATGAGTGACTTCTTACTCAAAATATAGCATAAATAATCAAACACATTATTTGATTTATTGCAACATTCATAACATTTTAAATATGTTGACATTTTGAGTTATTTATGATAGTTCAACATTACGAACAGTGTACGAACGTTTCCAGCCCAATGGCTCCACACAGAAGCCATATTCTAGCGGAAGCCCTCGAAACGTTCGAGTGAAATAGAAACTGAAATATAGTCACGTTTCGTTGTTGTTTTGTTAACATTAGCAGCAAGTTTGGACCGGCTAGGTTCAACTCGAAAGTTTAGAAAGTGGCTTGAAAAAATACGTTAATTTACCACAAGCCACGCGTCCGATCGTTCGAACAAATTTGTTCAACAAATTGTTCACCCTTGTTGGTTTAAGGTTTTCTTAACTTTGATTGCATAGGCAGGCTCATGAGCTTGAGAACACTACTAAATGCGTTACCCTTTGAACTTTGAACGTAAGCCTAAACTTTTCAAACAAAAAAAACGCAGTTACGCCGCTGAATGATCCTTCTCGCTGATCAAAGATCGTGACAAGATCTTTCGCGTGCTCAACGGTCGTTTGATCTGCGAGTTAGAACGCACTCGCTGTGAGCAATTAGCGGTGACACGAGCATTATCGATTCGGCGCAGCGCACGATTTCGCCATCGTCAGTGTGGAATAATTTACGAGCCACGATATCGCACCGCCAGCACCCGAGTAATTAATGTGTTTCCCAAGCATTCCATCAACAGCGCAAAATCAAGGATGACAAGTGAAAAAATGATTCGAAATAACAACTGAGTAAGGGTGCCCTTATACAAACGAACAGATATCATGCAAATTTCTATTCCTGTCAACGTCGTCGCAAACGCGGGGTTTTTATACATGGAAAGGATATAAATCTTTTTGCGCTGTTTGGGAATTGTTTGCGGCGATCGAAGATTGTGACTGGACGACGGAATTTGAGACTGACACCCGTCAGCTATTGTAACTGATAGGCGATAATGGTAATTGATTCTTTCAATCCACAGTTAATAGTATGTAAAAAAATGGACAATAAATCACATATGCTTTGTCTGTACAGAGTGAAAAAGTGAATATGTGATTTGGACAATTATTGTGTGCATATTGGCCGTCATTTATTGTAATTTTTAACTGTTTTACATTCGGTTTCTCAGTTATTCTGAATTCTAAACTAGGTCCGTAGTAGTTCGAAAAGTTCAGTCTGTATGAAATTTTGAGATATCTAGGGCCTATGGCAAATTGTGGTATGATTATTGGGTTTGGGAGGGTATTGCTTCCCACTAGTTTAATGCATTAAAAAACATACCGGAGATTGCGGATTAGAGTTCCGCTTGGATAAGGTACATTTTCCAAGTCTATTTCTCATATTTTTCCAGTTCGCTTATTTTCTGCTTTCTTTTACTACTCTGTCTGTTTTATAGAAATCGTAACATCTCAACAGTTTTCAAGAGATACCATATCATGCCATAACAACTTCATTAGACATATTATTAGTTTGTAAACAGGTCCCATTCAAAACTGTGTCTTGCTTTTCACATCATGATGACGGATCTGCGTTTTAAGATTTACATTAAACGTCGGCAATTATCACTATTTTTTCGACAGTGTTTATTTCATCCATAAGGCTGGCTTCGTTGAGTTAGTCGTTCGTTTCATTTCGATTCGCCTCAATTTCATGTATTCTGTAAACTACCTTATGTTATTCTACGTCAAGCGGTCTTGGCTTTGCATACAATCCTTTTGATTTTTTTTTTGAGAGAAAACACGGCAAAAAGTACATTTACCGTCCAAAGGAGTGCCTTGGTACTTACAAATCAAAATTCTTATAACTTTGCAGTTTTTCTCCTATTTCGATAGTTTAGTACTAAAAGATCAAAAAAGTTATCTATTTCAAAATAAGCGTTAGTGGTGTCTCGTAAGAATTTTCTAATTCCCGAAAATCCGGTTGTGCGAATGTGCGTATCGTTGAAAAAAAGCGGGGATATAAAGTTCAAAATTTCTGCCTCACAGTGGTGAATTGGGCTGTAGCTATTTTATCAAACGGAAGAAAATTTGCAAATTTTAAAGAGTTTGCAAACTTAAATGAGCAGGTTTACATAGTTTAATTGAATTTCGAGGGACCAACTTTTTACGCATGTTCAGCCATTTTTACTCTAACTGACTAAGAGCTTCGCAAATTTACTTCCTATTCATAACGAGCTCGTATTCAAGAACTCAGTCTAAAAAATATTCTCCTTCATTGACTAATAATAGAAGATGACTGATGAAAAAAATGCGGAGGTAGTAGTTCATGAAATCATCGATGTCAAAAAAATTTTTTTGGATTTCAAATGTGCATGAAACGTCGAGACCTGGTGTACTTAATCTGTAATTGTTTTTTTTTTTTTTAAATCAGCTTTCTGGCATTTACATTTAAATTTCTGAGCTGGGGCCAATGGAACATATAGGAAAAAAATTACCTTCGAATTTCGTTTAGCGGTATAGCTGATGACTTTATCCGAGAAAACGAAACATTTGAGCCCTATCGCTAAGGGACCATACTTAAATGACGTAGCATTTATGGGGGGAGGGGGGATATCATCATTTTGCGACAAGTTGTGACAAGGGGGATGGGAGGGGGTTGTAGTAAAATCGACGTATCATTTCTTTCAAAGACTGATTTTTTTGCAGAAAAAATATATTCTAAAAATACACTAAAACATTGCACAAAGTATTGCAGCGAGATCTGTCGAAAGTTTTTTAGCTGTGGCATTCTGAAATCTTCTTAAATTTCTGTTACATAAACAATCACTTGGATTTCCAAACACACAATCTGTTCTGAATACAAAAATCGTTGCTTTTTTGTGGCTTTTAGTAGTGAAAATTACAAGATACTCGTTTCATTTCCGGTTTATTTTCGGGTTTTTTTCTGCAGACATAGATCATACTAAGTTGTTTAAACACCTTTACTCCTTGTACCAAAACACAAGCCCTTCGAAGCAGAAGATGCAGTCACGAGTCTATAAGTTGTAAACAAATTGAATTAAACGCGTTTTTTTTCCAAGTATTTTTTGTATGTATGCTGCTACAGTCAGGTTTTTATTACGTACCTCGTAAAAAAACCGCGTTAATTCGAAAATCCGCGTAAAAAAACGCGCTAATTTAAAAATCCGCGTAAAAAACCACGTTATTCAAATATCCGCGTAAAGTGAACCAGCAAGAAGGGCTTAGAAAAAACCCGGGACGCTCTAGAACCAGTATTAAAAATTGTCCTCTTTGACGGTCATTCCGGATATTTCGGAGGGTGGTGGGTATTTTTTGGAGTCCGCGTTTAAAAATCCGCGTGAAGAAAACCTCGTAAAAAAATTTCGCGTAGAAAAACCGCGTAAAAAACCTGACTGCACGTATTTCTGTACGTTTTTTCAGAAGCGGAGAGGGGGGAGGGGTTATTCGAATGCTACGTTTTTTTCAGGGGGGGTTTAGGTTTTGTGACCAAATACTACGAGGTGGGAGGGGAGGCTTTAAAATCATGAAAAAAATGCTACGTCATTTAAGTATGTTCCCTAAAAGAAATTCGAAAAATCGATTTTCATCGGCACCCTAATACACAGATCACTGCTATTGATTAGCGAAACTGTGTATCTTCCTTTTAATTTCTTCAAAAGTTCAAATGTCTTGAGTGTGCGACCAGTTTCACGGATTATAAGAAAGTCTTTGTAGACGTATAAAAGAAAAAAGAAGCAGATCGAAGGAAAATTAAACTAGAACCGGTTCCAGCCAAGTTATGTATGATGATGAACTTCTTGGAACACTACAGTGGAACCCATAGTAGCTTCTTTCCACGAATCGTTTCGACCGATTCGATGTTCATTAAACAAATTATCAAACCAATCAAGAGAAGCAATGCAAGGTCGAGTGGTGGAATACATGACACTTATTTTGTTATTAGGCGTGCAATATTGAACTGGTGCGGCTGCCCCGGCTGGGCATTTCACATACAGTTTTCCTAATAGTGTAAACATCTGGAAGACAACTTGAAAACAAGTGCCATTCATGTAATAGTTATTGTTCGCTTAACCCTTGCTATTTAAAAACATCTCCAAAACCAGGAAAAACCGAGCTTGTTTTCGAAATGTGGTTGAATCATTGATTAAAAACAACTTCTCGCAAATGATGTATTTTAAGTTGTTTTCTGTGCAGTTTTGATAACATCATAAACACAAGTTACAGACGAGCAGCGGCAGTTTATATTCAATAATCTATATAATACAATTATGCTATGAAAGAACATCTCGAGAATCTTCTAATTATAAAAAATCAATTTCTGTTCGTGTGTGATGGTTTACTTCGGGAACGGCTTGACGGATTTGCATGATTTTAGTTTTGTTTGGTTTGTATGGTTCTGTAGCAGGTCACTATGCCATAAAAATAAAGAAAATTAACCGAAAAAGATCAAAAATCCAAAAAAATCATCTTCCGTATATTCCCGCTTCTTACTGCAAGAACAACGCCATCAGATTACTATGATTCCAATAGCCAACAAATTCCAACCGTGCAATAGCCAACAAATTCATACTGTTGTAGCGTCGTTGTCTTGGCAGTTGTTTACTAACCCAAACTTTTGAACGCAGTACAAAAAAAGTTCCTTTATTTCCGGTGTCTTTCAAAGGCCAAATATTAAAACTTCAGCGTGAAAGTTCTATTACGCTGGTTCCTTTTTACGTGTTTGAGCGTTGGTTGATAGATAGTGCATCAAAAGGTTCAAAATAAATATTAAACAAGCCAAATGAGTGGAAAATAATAATGCTATCGATTCCAGTTAAATTTGCTATACAATGCCACCAATTAGACGAAGAAATATAGGTCGTCGAAGCCCGAACCTCAGCAAATTGTCGAGCGAATCAAAGCGAAAATCAGCGCCATGGACAAAATGAGTTGAATCGACAGATAATGTCACAAGTACGGATGATACAGACGGAAGAAGAGCGAGAAACACAAAATAAAAATGATAGAATACGAAAGAAACGTAATAGGAAAATAGCCCAAAGATCAGGACACAATTGAGTACAACAAATCCACATCAATCGACTACACAGACCAGTCAACGTTCCGCGAAATCTTCAGCGTGCTGCATTCTACTACGATCCATCGGTTGATTATAGTGCAGATAGATCTGTCACTATTGGATCAATGAGCGTTGGTTGTCCTCATTGCAGAGCATTGAAGTTTACTAGCGAAACGCCAGGGTTGTGTTGTACAAGTGGAAAAGTAAAATTAATGGCACTGAACCCTCCACCAGAGCCTTTGAGCTCATTGTTATCTGGAACAGGAAGGGATTCCCCCGTCATCCCAAGATCAACAGCTGCCGACGACATTAACGCGTGTTTGAAATCTTCTATTTTGTGGCGGAACGTAAAGACACTCAAACTAACTTTGAACATGCCTGTTCAATTACAAAACGATCAAACCGCAGGTACATTTTCGAAGAAATTGTTGGACATTGGGAATGGAGAAATGCCAGTTGATATTGTGACGAGACACATTACGTTGCCCGAAGATTTTTGCAACTTTACCATAAGGGCATCTTCAGCGGTGGTCCAAATCGTTTTGTTTTATTTATTTTGGAACAAACTCAACTTCACTGCTGCACCGGTGGTGTAAATGTTGTTTTATACCAGATCTAAATTGAAAAAATTTGAAACTGGTTTACGTTTTGGTCTATTTTTGTCACATTTTGGAACAAGAAATAGATCGTTCTAAAACCCTTTGTACGCTACTAATAGGTGGGTAAAATGTCATATTTTAATTGAATACCTCATTTCTAGCTATTTTCATATAAGCGTTTTGCGAGTGTTGGGGAATAAACAAAACAAAGATTTTTTATGACATTTCACAATTCATTTTTGTGGCTTTCCTGAAGAAGAAAATAAACAGGTTTGTCGTTTTTGGCTTCAAGGAAACCGACCAGCAAAAGGGGGAATTCTGGAAGACCATAACCGTAGGCTCAACTACTTGGTTTGCAACCACCAGGATGACAAATATGTTGGCTATTCGCCTTAATTGTGTCGGGACTAGAAGAGAACTTAAGAGGCCAGAAAAATGTTCCTCGAAGACACTGAACTGAAAACGTTCAAAATGCTGGGGTGACATTGAGCATTTTGTTTCGAGCAACTCGAACAAAACTAAATGATCGCTGGGGGGCGTTATGTTTCGTTTTTCGAATTTTTTGACTTTGCGTGTTAGATGAGCCGCAGGACAAATGACAATAACTGCTCCTTTCAAGCTTGAAGCATAACTGGCAGTATGTGACTTACACGAAAATAGCGAAAATTGTTCGAATCAAGCTGCGCAATGCCATGTTTTGGGAATTGCAAGATTTTGAAAGATTGATGAGACGAAAACGGAAGATGAACACCTACGCGATCAAATATTTTTCGCTACCCTCCGAAACCCTACTTGTAGCAGGAATTTTCGATAATACCAATCCATGCTGAGAAATGTCACTGACGCTCGGGTCAAACCGATTAATGGATATAAAGGATGGATTAATCAAATCCATGGATATATGGATTTATCAAATCCATTAAGTCTTGTGGATATAAAGTGTCTTGCCAAAGTAATCGTTTAACGTGCGTAAAAATTATCGAATTTCCGTTTGTTAAATATTGAGTGTTTTTTTATTATAACAAGTCTCATTAACTGATAGCATGGGGTATTGAATTGTTGACAGTGTGACAGATGACAGCGGTTTAAAACAACAAGATATACAACACCGGTGCGGAGAACGAAAAGTTGGTCTATATTAGCTGGTTCTATTCTGGTTTCGCTGGTGTAAAAAAAAAGCAAAGCCTTGGTGCTATATTCCGATTCGGAACTTGACCTTCTGTTTACTATACACAGACTTCGCAGCCAACCGTTAAGTGTACAGGACAATTGCGGGGCTAGCGCTACGATCCTACTGACACTAACAGTCTCTCCCGAGTCAAGTCTCGAGCCTACGACGACTGGCTTGTTAGGCCAGCATCGTACCTCGGGACCAGCTGGGGAGGCAGGTTTCGCTGGTGTAAAGTTAGTATAAAGTTGTTTCAAAAATAGACCACCGCTGAAGATGCCCTAACAAAAGACGAACTTATCCAAAGAGTTTTCCCAAATATTGCGCAGAACTACCAGAACCACGTTTGGCTGAGTGAACGCGCTATATTAGCTCCCAAAAACAAAGCCGTTGACTCTCTAAATGGGGACATTCAAGATGCAATTCCAGGACGGGTTGTTTAGTACAAATCGGTGGACACCGTCAGAGATCAAAACGAGGTGGTTAATTATCCAACTAAATTTTTGAACTCCCTAGAATTGCCCGGCTTGCCATCGCACAAACTTCGGTTGAAAGTCGGCTCTGTAGTTATCATGTTACGAAACATCAATCAACCACGGCTTTGCAATGGCACCAGGCAAGCGGTGAAGAAACTAATAAATAATGTGATTGAGGCAACAATTCTTAAAGGGAGATATAAAGGCGAAAACGTTTTGATCCCAAGAATTTCTATGGTTTCAAATGATTTGCCGTTCGATTTCTAACGACTTCAATTTCCGATTCGACTTGCTTTCGCAATGACTATCAACAAGGCGCAAGGGCAGTCATTGGAAATTTGTGGAATCAATTTGGAGTGCTTCTCACACGGACAACTGTATGTCACCTGTTCTCCCGTTGGCAAACCATCAGCATTGTTTGTGTACGCAGAGAATGACAAAACTAGAAACATGGTATATCATAAGGCATTACAAGAAGCATTAATACTATTGTGTACAACTGAAACCATCATAAAAAAAACAATTTCAATTAAAGGCTATTTTGAAGTAAGTCAATTCAATATAGGCAAAACAACGTCTGCCGGGTCAGCTAGTAAGAATATAACAACAAAAGTTTTCAATTGCGCTTATAGTACTCTTATATGACTACTGTCATTATGAATTCTTTTCTAACATATTTTGTGTGTTACTTGGGTAGTCCGCAGCACCTTCCGTTCGAAAACTTCAAGGGCATTAAGGTCCTCCGCGAGAAGTGTTGTTGTCTCGATTCCGTAGAGGACTACGGGTTATCAAGGTTTTGTACAGCGTCAACTTCGTGCGTCGTCGCTCTAGACTCGATCGAAGTGCCTTCCGGAGTGAAAAGTAGGCACGTAAGTAGGCAGCTCATCGCCGTCTTCAGAAACTTGAGTTGGGGGGCTGATGTTGTTCTCCATGGGGCCTCTCGCTCACATGTATTTCGTTTACGGCGCATTTATTCGCAGTCCGATTCGTCCGGCTTTGGTTCTTAAGAGGGCGTAAGTTTCCTCCGCCATCGCAAAGTTACGTGTCATGATGTCAAAGTCATCCGCGAAGCCCAGAAACTAAACAGACCTTGTGAAAATCGTGCCTCTCGTGACGATGCCCGTCCTTCTGATCACACCCACTAGGGTGATGTTAAACAGCAAACAGGACAGTCCATCACCTTGTCTTAATCCTCCGCGATTCGAAGGGATTCGAACGACTCCCTCCATCCACTCGTATGGCAGTTTTTCCTCCCTCCCAATCCTGGAAACGACCTATTGCAGCGCTCCATCAAGCGCCTCTCTCCCATGTTTAAAGAGTTCGCTCGGCATTCTGTCTTTGCCTGCGGCTTTGTTGTTTTCCACCTTCCCGATCTCACAAAGAACTTCATGAACATCGGGGGCTGGTACTCGGTCATTTGCTGCTGGTACTCCCAGGTTAGTTCCTACTCCGCTTCCGTTTAATGAATCGCCATTCAGGTGTCCATCGAAGTACTCTATCAACCTGTCGACCACCTCGCTGGCATCCGTTGGTTTCCATCCGCGTCGTTGCACATGTCGGCTTGCGGCACATAGCCTCTGCGAGACTGGTTTACCTTCTTATATAACTTCCGCGTATCACTGGCACGGTACAGCTGCTCCAGCTCCTCATGTTTACGATCCTCCTGCTGGCGCTCTGAGAATCGTGGTAATGTTGTTCCGTGCCCGTTTATAATTGGCCTTGTTCTCTCTCGCCAGGCCAGGTATATCGCCCAGGTCTCCCTTCTGCCACTCAGTACTTCCACTCCTAGTGTCGTAGTTGCGGTCTCCCCGATAGCTGTGCGAATGCTGCACCAGCCGTCTTCGAGAGGCGATGCGCCAAGGCCCTCCGCTGTGGGTAGTGCCGCTTCGAGGTGTTGCGCGTACTCCTCCGCAGTCTGGGGGTCCCGGAGCTGCTTGATTTTAAGCTGCAGGTTTCGGAAATGTCGCGCGTGGTATACGGTCGACAGTTTTGAGCGCAAATTTACCGCAACTAGGTACTGATCCAACCAATATCCGCATCGCGATTGGTGCGTACGTTTGTAATGTCTGAGAAGAACCGGCCGTCGATGATAACATGGTCAGTTTTGTTTGCTGTACGTTGGTAAGGTGATCTCCCGGTGGTTTTGTGGATGTCTTTGCGGGAAAAGAAGGTACTTCGGACTGCCAGTCCCCGAGAAGCTGCGAAGTTGACGCATAGATCGCCATTGTCGTTTGTCACGATGTGCAGGCTGTGCGGGCTGATCACCGGCTTGTATATGTCTTCCCTGCCGATCTGAGCGTTCATGTCCCCGATGACGATCTTGATGTCTCTACGCGAGCAGTTATCGTAAAGTTTCTCCAGCTGTGAGTAGAACGCTTTTGTATCTACATTGGGTCTTCCTTCGTGACGGCAGTGTACATTAAGGATAGTGTAGTTGTAGAAACGGCCTTCTTTTCTCAACAAACACATCCTATTTTAATAAAATATTGCAAATAGTTAATAGATTCATAATCTTCACTAATCACCTGTAATGATCTTACCATAGAAAGGACGATCAAAACTTTACATTGCGTCCGTCCGAACGATTTTGTTTACGTTTTTGACAGTAGCATCAGCTGTGAGTGCATTTGACCTTGTGCCGTACTGCCATAAAATTTACTAGTTTTTCAAAAGCTATAAAGCGCAGATTAAGAGTAATATTTAGTAGCTATAAATAAGATTATGAGTAGCCTTTCGCTATAAATAATCTTGCCACACATAAAACTATGCAATTCTAGCGTTGTTTGGTGAAATGGCTTGTTCAAATAACTCAGAAATCCATAATTAAAGAGGCAACTTGTAAGATAGCTTATATTTACAATAGAGATTTTTCTTAAAAAAAAGTGACTTAGGGCCCGTTTGCTTTTTTTACGAACCCTCCATCCTCTCCGCCGCAATCCCTAACATTTATCGGTACCACTTCCGCCCCTAACCGTAACGCGTAACGGAGAAATTAAAATAAAAACAAAAAAAAAACTGAAACAAATAGAAATAAGCATAAAACAATTATTGGAGAGGGGGACTATAACAAATTTATTAAGGAATTTTTTTTTGTTCAAAACTATTTTTCTTCAAATTCAGCATGTTACACGTAACATTCCCAAGTAACAATCCTAATGCGATTTAGTTTTATTTATATTTTATGGTAGTTTTATCAAAACATTACTGAATATATCGAGTTTTATCACAAGTTTTTTTAAGAACTTGTGGTTTTTATTTATCAGCAGTTTCCAAGAGTAATTAACGAACACTTGAAGAGTCTTCCATAAAACTTCTTCATCAATAAGTCTAATGAACCTGAGGAGCAATTTTTTTAAACCTACTTAAAATCCCTTTTAAAATACCTATGGGAAACTTCCATAAAACTTCAGAGTTTTACGATAGTTTTATGGTACTTATCTTCAAGATGAATCTACCTTGAAAATGTGCCCAAATTTTTTTCTTAAGCCCATTTTGTCCCACGAAAGAGAAAACATTCGTGAAAGAAAAGAATCTAAAATAAACAAATATTTTTCAGCTCATTCAAGCAACTAACTCCTTAAGTCAAGTCAACCTACATCATATTAAATCAAACCATCTAAACGTGTATACTTTTGTTGAGAATAAGCATTAAAAAATGATATTTATGCCCCTGCTTTATGCATTATGTTGCATTTCTTCATTTTGCCTATTCATGTTTTCAGGTCCTAGCCTATAACCGATATGAGAAATCAAAAACATGTAAAAGGAACAAGAAATCCCTCACTACATTATTATTGCTTGTAAGCTTTGGTAGCGTGCGTTTCTTAGGAGGTGGCACTGAATTGTCTTTCACTTCAGTATCAGGCCATATCTCCATCTGTTCGAGCTCATAATCAGCTTGATGCTAAACTGTAACCAAACAGCTGTCAAACGGGAGAGGGAGCTATCCCAGAAAAAAATTGGTTTGTTTTGAAAAGTTCAAACAAGTTTTATTCAAGCGCATGTATTTTTCTCCGAGAATGCAATAAGTCAATGCCAGCTTATCGAGACACTAAAAAAATCTTATAAGTCTTGCACAAGAAGTTTTAGTTAAAAGCCGTCTTTTGAGGGATTAATATAAAACCATCAACAAATATGGCGAACAGACGCCATTTGGAATTGAACGGTAATAAAAGACCGTGATTCTCAATGCTACTAATAATTCTGGCAGTTTAGTAGTAAATGTTGACCATAATGAACACAAAGTTTAGTAAAATTTTCCACAGTCCAGCAAACCTGAAGTTACCGATAATTCAGATTGTTTTCTTATTTTCTAAATAAATTGTTTATTTGGCAGTAATATCATGGCGCGTTGAAAATTACAAACTTTTTTGCCACATAACACGTAAAAACTGAACTCGGCAATTAAAAATTCTCATATATGAACTTGAAAATACGAGAAGATTTACCTACCTATTTTATTTAACGACTACGATGACATTCATTTTGGAGAAGGAGTAGATCGATGGGGTTTGTTTCATAAATTGCTCTATGTAAATAATAAATAAATTCTGTTCCAAGTAGGGTGGTTTACCGGTAAAACAAAAACCGGTAAAACCGATATTTTTTCCAATACCGAAATACCGGCAATAAAGAAGCGAAAAAACCGATATTTTCGGTATTTTTCTTTAAATAAAAAAAAAACTTGTCACAATATTCATAAATCATTGTAAGGCTCATAAATGCTACCCACTTAGGTAGGCGTTAAAAATCACATGACGATGTATATAATAAATACATTTAGACAAAAGCAACATTTAATATTGATTTACCCTTACCTATTTATCAGTTTTTGTTATCTTTTTGCTTGTTTTGCATGGATTCAGACGATATGTTTATGTGTATCGATAATATGTCAAAAGCTTCATATCAATAAAGCAAAACATTTATTTTTTAAGTAGAATAGCTAATCTCTTCACACACTCATACTCACAGAGGCAACTCGTGGGTTTTGAACCTACCAGTTTAACTACAAATTATGAAAATCAAACTAGTCAGTAATCACAATCATGTCAGCGAAAAAAACGCAAGTCATTATTCATTTTGTGCTATTTGAAAGTAAAACTAATGAAATAATACATAAATATAAATTTGGATTAAGAATTTATTTTTTGTTGATTCAAAGTGTTTACAGGATGAAATATTCAGCCAATATTTCATCCTAAAAATTACTGTTTCTTTGAAGCTTCGTCACCAATACCGCAGCGGGCTTTTTTTAGTAACTAGCTGAATGTTCCCGGGTTTTCTCGTGGTAAAATTTCTGCTTTTTCTATAATTTTCTATATTTTTATATATTTTTGACCAACCTCTCATTTCAAATATTTATTTCTATTTCAGTTACAAACTTGTTCATATGCCATCATATGCCACATTTATCGTTTCTCCATCAGGAGCTAAAATTAATAAAATAATTAGGATAATAAATAATTTGGACGAACTTTTTAAAAAGCATCGAACAGAATAAATAAGTATCAACCTTCGATTCCGTCGGATTCGTAAAAAGTAAATTCTGGTCTTATCGTCATTTTTTTTTATTTATTTTTTATTCTTCATTCATATACTCTTCTCAACAGTTTCAAATATTGTTTCTCTTAGAATTTTAAAGTAATTCACTAATTTGAAACTAAGTTGTGCGATGTAAAAGAAAATTTAAATAAAATCTGCATGTTTTCATTATGTTAACATGAGTTTTGAAATTATGTTCTTCGTAATCATATCACTAGATTCATTCATTAAAGTTTTTCAATACTGTTATCTTTATCCAGTGTTGTAGGTGGAACATATACCACAAGAGATCAAAACAATGGTCGCAGAGGTCCAAATCTTACAAAAAAAAAAAAACTGAACCGTAATAAAGCATAGGTACTCATAAATGCAAAAACAAGATTATGCAGCGACACGTCCATACATAGATGCAACCTGAGACGCTAAGCAACAAATAAGTTTCAAATCCAAATTTGAGTAGGTAACGTCTTCGGCAGTGGTTTACTTCGGCAGGTTTTTGCATAAGACTGCGGCAGAAAACCGGCCGAAGAAAACCATTACCGGAGACGTTCGACGCTCTATATCTTTAATTATTTTTCAATAGTACAGAGAGAATGACTCGTTTTTTTCGCGGACAATCATCATTACTTCCCCAAACTATGATTTTAAGAATTTTGTAGTGGGAAAAGTAGGTTCAAAGTCCACGAGTCACCCCTGGTTTCTATTAATCCAGAAAAAAATACCGGTTTTTTACCGGTTTTACCGGTTTTTATTTTTATGAATACCGAAATACCGGTTTTTCAAAAAGTCGGTAATACCGACCACCCTAGTTCCAAGCGAAATAAGCTAAAAAAAGGATCTCGAACCTAATTTATAAAACTCTCGAAATTTGTTATAGTTTTTCATGGCTGTGAGTAACTCCTAAATGCTATTATGAGTACATATCGATAAAAATAGTAGGAGGGTGGTATCCAAGACACGACCGCATAGTTGACGTAGGACTACAATAGTTTTATATTTGCTTTTAAAGCTCTGTTTGATTTGAGTTCGTTTTACTTTTGGCACGGTTCGATTTTGGCACACATGTGCCAAAAATGAGCAGTTACGTTTAATCATATTTTGTAGTTTTCATGATTTATTCTAACCAATTCAAGCTCAACATCCTCCGAAAGAAAAGTATTTTGGTTCTATTTGTTGCCGAAGCGGATAACCGGAATAAGTAAAACCGGTTTTGGAGATATGACTGGAATATGTTCCGGCAATATAGTGTATTGGCAATATAGCCAAAGCAGTACTTTGTTCTAATTACTCGGGTGGTAATGTCAAATATCTAGGTCGTCAGCCGTAATTCATCAAGTGACACTTCAATGACTTGGAACTAAACCTAGTTCATGCATGACCCCATGGGGTCTGTATTTTGATTATTAATTTGCAGCACTCTCTTTTAGAAGAAACATTATTCTTTTTAACATTGATGAATATCTTTCATTCTAATACAGTCAATTTTCCCAAATACGCGAAAAGGCAACCTTCTATACAATAATAAATTGAGTACGATTTAGTAAAAATTAAACTTCTTTCTATGTCTATTTTATTATATTGTGGAAAAAGGCTCACTCACCGATCACAAAGCGCAAAGATGTCACATTATTTTTTCTCATGCCAGTTACAAGTTCATGGAAAAAAATATCGATAATGAATTACAGTTTCACAGAAAATTCAAAATTGATATAGAATTTTATAAACATGTTAACATTCAATTCAGGTCAATTTAAACATTTTATCAATATACAGAATCAATCAAAAAAAAAATTAATCAGTTCCAAGATACCAGGAAGCAACGAAGATACTATATTTGAAAGTCATATGTCTGTATCTTCAAAAATAAACAGGGCTAGAGTGGTGCATAACATTAGCCTCAGCAATTAATATTTACATAGTGTTCTTCAATTACAAGTAAGGTTATGGAAAGTAATATTTTCTTGTTGATGCTAATGCAAAAGAAAAAAAATAATTGAAAAATACAAGTACAAATGTCGGAACTCTAATATCAAGATGAAATGAATTTGGTTTTCCCCTATACCACCACCGCGGGATGCAACTAGGATTGTGATATTGAACTAAATTCATTTAGGTAGCAGCATTTTGTTTTATTATTGTCTTCTAAATAGAGTAGAGCGGGGCTAGTTGGTTACGGGTAAGTTGGTCAATAAAAATATCTTCGAATCTACGTATCTAAAAATCGTGTTATATGGGTGATACGTAGCAGATAACCAGAGTAACTAAATGACAAAATGAAGTACAGTTTTAATTAGGACGTATAATAAATACAGGTTCGTGCCAAATTGGCCATCAATTCTACTCGGTTTTCAAGTTGAAATTATTTGTCTAAACATAGCTAGCCAAATTGAATTAAACCTGACTAAACGTATTATGAAAGTCATTTTCGTTAGTTTTAAGTTGTGTATAGCAAACTTTCGCCAAAATTTTCTTTTCATATATTTCAAGTAATTTTCATATTTAATACATGAGGGGCTAGTTGGTCACATACTAGCGGGGCTGGTTGGTCATATGCACATCATAAATGAATTCAAGTAACCAAGTAAATGCAATTTCAGGAACAGTGCATTTCGTGATGCAAACTCAATCCAAGCGAAAACAGCATGTGCTTTGTTTAGCAAAACTATTTATTTGAAACGATACACTATTTAATAAAAGTTATCTCAGTTATCTCCATTTCATCGTCATTTTGATGAATATTTTATTGCACACTATAAATGCTGATCTAAAATGACTATAACGTACACTCATGCATCGACAAATGCCTTCTACCTGATGAAAATTTCGGCGAAAGCAAGCTTTCAACAACAAAAAAACTAATGTAGCTATAGTTTTGTTCTTGTGATTGCAGTTGCGAATCTAAAATTTGGCTCCAGTTCTCAATTTAATCCTTATTGTCTTTGATTTAGTTCCCAACCAAACTACTAAAGAGATTTCAACATACACTTCTCTTCGGGTATGAAAGAGTAACACGATTTTTTTCATGCAATTATGAGTTACTTTTCTCATTGTTTGGGATTTCGGAAAGCAAACGTATAAACGAAAAACCGGATGCGGTTTGTGATCCGCTGAGACTGTACAGGCTGCCGCAAATGCAGTGAGGATGGAAAACTGAATTGTCCTTCCGAAATATAAATGGTCAATTTACCCCACACCCTGACCAACTTACCCCAGCTGAGGGGCTAGTTGGCCAATTTGACATCCACTCAAAAAACATAGAATATCCGCAAAATCATAAACTATTCTGTACAGTTTATATTTTTCCTAGATGCTATAGACATAACACAACATTTCCATGTAATGAGTTTTTGCCATAATATTTCCTACAAAACGTTACAGAACATTTTGGTCAAAAATGACCAACTAGCCCCGCTCTACCCTACCTTATATTAAGTTTTTAAATGAATCTGAGAAAAACAGAGTGTACAATTCAAAAATAAACAACGCATTTTATCTGTAAATGCACCAAATGCTCGGTGCAGTACTGTTGCCTGTGCCAGTATGTTTCCCCTCAAGACATCAGTTTTAATAACATTCTTACAGCAGAACGTAAAACTGCCTGATAATGGAGGTGGTTACGAACTTCCCGAAGAAGCTTCACCTTTGAGACATCAAAATAGTCTAGGCTCATGGAAGCAAACATTAGTTGACCTATTGGGACGGGGAGATTCTGTCAATTTTTTTTGCCTTTGCTATACAGTATATCATAGCAGGCAGTTGGTGTCTACGCATGAAATCTGTGTCAGGAGTGCTTGGATGTGATTGGTACATTGTTCGTGAAAATTCGACCTTGAAACTTTTATAAAATTTTCACTGTTTAACAATGAAATGATAATGATAAATAAAGTATCACAAAATTGTCCATCATTTTATCAATCCAACGACATATTGATTATCGTAATCCATCGTATGGTTACATCAGTATTAACGTTTGAAATCTTTCATTCCGACGTTACACCTTGGTTTTTGTTTTCACAGAATGTATCTCGATATAGTGCGGTTAGACGTAGTCCTACGTCAAAATATAGAGTTTTTAGTGAACTTTAGGAACTATTCTCGAGTACCTTCTCTAGTATGGGCATCCTCAATCTTATGAGGATTTTACGCTGATTTGTAGCAGTTTGTGAGAATAATAATATCTATACACTGTTTTAAAGGACAAGCAATCAAAACTTCTTCAAGTGCATCGTAAAACTGATATTGTTACTTGGGATTAACTCTATACATCCTATTGCCTACTGTGTTATTTATTGTTTGAATGAGCCCTTAATATATTGAATGTCCGAGCACAAGTAGAAAGCAAACTGTGGTAGAATTTGTCATTTTAGTATCGAAAATTTGAACTTCTATATACTACATACCGTCTGCCGGGGTGAGATTAAGCCACGGGGGTGAGATTGAGCCAAAACGGGAAATGTTTGTATGTTCAATTACTTGAGATTTCTAGAACCTAATACCTCAAATTCAATACGTTATGAAACGTGACATATTTATTCACAACTTCAAATGAAATATAGATAATAACAGGGAACTGTTTCACTTAAATAATTTTTCAAAGTACAGGGTGAAAAACATGCGCAAATAATGTTATCGAAAAATGTCCCTGGGAAACCAACCCGATCAAGAAATCACACCAACTTACTGCTCAGATGGTACGTTAGGATGTCGTCTCCAATGTGTTGAGGAAATAAAGACTGGAACGCGCAAAAATTGGTCGACTTCAAATTGGTGTATTTCTGTTAAAAAGGCATTAAAAAAACCATGAAATGTTGCATTTGAAAGCTATGTATATATACAATGGTTGCTAAAATGAGTTTTCACCGGTTGCTCTCCAGTTTTCAAAATGGCGTCCAAGCAAGAGGAACAGCGTGTCAAAATTTTGCTCGCGCAGCAAAAGAATCCGACGTTCTCGCACCTCAAATTGACAAAATTGCTAGATGTGGCCAAATTGACCGTGACATATATTTTAAAAGTGTTTGGGGAGCGTCTGTCGACCGCCAGGAATCCTGGAAGCGGCGGCAATCGTAATTCAGACGTGGCAGCGACGATGAACAAGGTGGCAGCAATTCTATGCGGAATCCTAACCTTTCCATCAGGTACGTCACTGCCAAGCTCATTGTCTCCCATACTTATGTGCAGCGTGCCAAGAATTGAGCCGGGTTTTCGACGTCTAAGTCGGTGAAGGTGGCAAACCCAGATTTCGAACAAAACACCTCGGCAAAGCGGTGGTCAGGAAAACTGTAATCTGCCTACAAAGTTCGACCGTAGGTGACGAAACTTATGTGAGGGTTGATTTCCAGCAGCGTCCGGGACAGAAATTTTATACCGTACCAGGAAAAGAGAAGGTGGCCTAAATTTTCAAAACCATCAAACTATCGAAGTTCCCGAAAAAATACCTCGTCTGGCAGGCCATATGCACGTGTGGTCTAAAAAGCGGCATTTCCATCAAGATATCTACATCCAGGAGTGCCTGGAAAATCGGCTGCAACCTTTTCTAGAGAAACATAACAGGCCTGTACTGTTCTGGTCGGACTTGGCAAGCTGCCACCACGGGAAAAAGGCGATCGAGTTGTACGATGCGAACAACGTGGTTGTGGTACCTTAAGACCACAACCCTCCTAACAGGCCAGATTTCTGCCCTATCGAACAGTATTGATACTTGGTCAAACGAAATATCAAAAATACTAATAAATCCATCGAAAACGAGCAGCAGAATAAATCCATCTGGCGTTTCACGACGAATAAGGTCGATAAGACCATAATCGCGAACACAGACGGAACACGACGAGTGATCAGACAAGACACTTATTGCTCTTACAGATATAAAAGGATAATATAATAATTACCTTTCGTCTACCGGTTTCGGGCTACATATTGCCCATCGACAGGACGAGATCCCATGTCCAACTGGTTAAAATTCTCGTACGTTATATCGCACGCGTCGAAGAGAGTGAGCTGGAGATTACTTTCTCCCCGTTGTTAAGTTGGAGAGAATTGAGTTGATCGGTGCATCGTCGTCGTTCATCAATGGTTGTTTGGCCGTCGCAATGTACATTGACTCCCAAGCATTGAGGAGACCAATTTTATTGATGCTTTTGATCAGACCCGCCTTATCCCAATCGATCTCGTGTTGGTTACTCACTGTATGTGTTGCTACACTGGATTCACTCGTTTTGTTCATTTCTACTGCTCTTCTATGCTCTTTAAGCCGCACTTTAACTTTTCTTCGTGTTTGCCCGATATATACCGCGTCGCAGTCTTTGCACGGTATTTTATAAATTCCAGCTTGTTCGTCTTGTGGAACTTTGTCCTTCAGGGTAACCAGAAGTTCACGTAAAGTGTTAACGCTTTTATGTGCAATATTTATTCCATATCTGCGGAGGGTATGCTTCAGTAGATTCGTGATGGTAGGGTAAAACAGGAGGCTGACTCTTCGAATCTCCTCATTTTCCGGTATTAAAGTGGTAGCGTCTCGTCTGTGTTTCTTTCTTTCGTGCTTACGGAGGATTTTGTCGACGAACTGTTTGTCGTACCCGTTCAATTCGGCTGCTTTATATATTGTTTCTTTTTCTGCTAAAAACTCTTGTTCTTCCATCGGTATGTTGAAGATGCGATGGGCCATGGAATGAAAAGCGGCCTGTTTTTGACCACCGAAATGGTTAGAGTCAGCTGTGATGTACTTAGACCGAAGACCTGTTTATAAATTTTTTCTCTGAATATAAACAAATTTTGTTTCATACATAATTCGGCCACTGACATATAGGCCTCAATGTGATTTGGGGGGGCGCGGTAACGTTCTAGGTGTGTGCGCAAGTATTTTATGGCTTCATTCACAGGTACACTTGGGAACAGGGCAGTCACATCGAAGGATACTAGGATTTCCCCCCTACGGATTTCCAGATTCTCCACCTCCTTATCCAATTCTACGGAGTTTTTTACGCTTTTCCCCTGTGTCACCGGGTACTTTCTCAGCTCATCTACCAGCCATGCAGCCATTTTTTCAGTGGGTGTGCAGATATTGGACGAAATAGGACGCATAGCTAACGGGTTTTTATGGACTTTTGGTAGGCAGTAGAGGGATGCTGTCGATGGGCAATATGTAGCCCGAAACCGGTAGACGAAAGGTAATTATTATATTATCCTTTTATATCTGTAAGAGCAATAAGTGTCTTGTCTGATCACTCGTCGTGTTCCGTCTGTGTTCGCGATTATTGTGCTAGTTCTTACGTTAGCGTTAAATCATTGTAAAGTCGATAAGACCACTGTACAAAATTTAATGAAAGGGGTTAAGCGGAAGGCATGGCAGTTTGAATTTGGCAAACCAAAATAATAAACGAACATTTTTTCCTTTAAATATGTGAGTTGAACTGCTAACATAAAAATAGGAAGAATGTTGTATTACGAATTTTGACTACAAGAAACGTTTTTTTTTGTCGGCCAATTTTTGCGCGTTCCAGTCTTTATTATGCATTTAACCTGCGATGGCTCAGAAAAAAATGTTTTTTCAAACTGTACACTTTTCGAGCCCTTTTGGGGTGAGATTGTGCCAAGCAGTGGCGTAGCTATGGTTTGGTGGGCCTGGTGCGGTAACAAAAATGTGGGCCCCCAATGAAAATGACTGGGCAGTTCTTTCTTCCGTAAAAGGAATTGAGACAAACAAAAAACTTAGATTTTTCTACTCATTTATTCCGCTGTCCGAAAAATAAATAATTAGTTATTTAGATACTCACTTTCCAAGTCGTTTGGTTGGCAAAATCAGAAATTACAGATTCAAAATCAATGGAATCAGTGATTTCACGTTCGATTGATGAAATGGCAAGGTTTGTTAATCTCAAGTTACTCATCGTTGACCTCAAATAGTTCTTGATCAACTTTAACTTAGAGAAACTTGATCAATTTTAACTTAGAGCCAACTGTTTCCGGGTGCGTATAGTCTCCATCGCTCTGTTTCATGGTTTCGTTAGACACACAGCAACACAGATAGACAGCGTTTTCCAGACTTGGTAAAAGCACCGCTCCGAGCCGCTCGGTGAAGTCGCCAAATTATAGACACCAAGCACCACGAGCGTATTTTCGTCTTATGTGACATTTGTAGCAAGCACCAGCTCGGCGCAAGAGCTAAAAAAGCTACGAATGCAGTGCGATAATCTTGTGTTCGTCACCTGTAGGCACGTTGAGCGTTTTTTTTTCTTTTTAGTTTTGTTTTGATCCGTGAAGAGATATTTGCTGTGTGATGCTTTTCTTAATTAGTTGCGCACCAAGCTGGAGACCAAAGCACCTAGCCCGAGTGCGTGTGGGTTAGAGAGCCAGAGCTACAATCAAGCTCTGCATGAGATGCTGTGCGTACTTTACCAAGTTTGATTAGGAATTTTGTAATATTTGTTCAAATATAAACTCGTTTTTTTAATAAAGATGGATGCTTATGCTTCCTGAAACGACGGAAGGTAACAAAATGGTGTCTTTATTTTATTCCACTGTGTTTTCTGGCTGAAAGCTCAAAAATATAAAGCAATTTAAACCTCATATTACAGGAAATATTTACCGAAACGCATGCTTTATTAAACGAAACAAACAAATCCAAGTTATTGCAACTACTGCAGGTAAAAAATTTCCAGGGCATGCTCTTTTGAAACTATTAAACAGAACATTATTTTGCTGCTATATTAATTTATATTTCATTTCATTGAATTCGTGACATTTAATTTCAAAAACAACACAAATATAAAGTCACCCACTTACCCGCATACGTCGTCAGCGCTCACCCTCTGCACTAGCTGTAACGTGTAATATACATAGCAAAAAGAAACAGAGAACAAGAAGACGGAGATGCCACGAAGCAAAAAAGTAAGCAAAATGATTCGGGGCAACACCGTGCGCTCTATGTAACTTAAGAAAAACACCAACGAAGAGATATCCGCTCTGTGGTGCTGGTGGTATTCTTCATTCTTCGCGTGCCGAATCATCGACCGAAGCACCCAGCTCAAGTGCGTGATACCTAGCAAGCAAGAGCTCAATTTTTGTTCCGCTTCTAGTGCGGTGCATGCTTTACCAAGTCTGGTTTTCAAGATTGCAAAAAATCGCTCCTTCGTTGCGTGTTTCCACGTTGCATCGAATGTTTTCTGCGATCGCAAAACATTCAACTTCGGCGTCAGTCGAATCATGAATCATGGTAAAAATGAACATCGGTATCACGTATACTTTGTCCGTGTGGATCACGAGAGCAGAGTGGCGAGCACAAATACATGAGGTTAAGTTCAGATGGGCAGTTGGAACGGTTCGGCGTTCGCAAGATTTTGGGGTTCCCTTGAGTGGTGGGCCTGGTGCGGACCGCACCAACCGCACCCCCCTAGCTACGCTACTGGTGCCAAGCTATAATGAACGGTACAGTGTGCGGAATTCACATTCACGACAAAATTATATCAGTATACACCAAAACGCTTGCATTGTTTACATAGGGTATGCTGTCTAGCTATGGTATTATTTGAAGTAATGACTAAATGCTTGAGAACAGTGAGCTAACAACTGTTAGATGGAAATTTACAATGACTGATATTACTTATGGAATGTATCAAAATTGTGTACACCTATTCTATATAAACTGATGACTTTTAAAGCGAGGAAGGAGGATTGTGGGTACGTTTCCAGCGGTTTTGAGATACCCAATGAAATATATAGTGGTCAATATAGGGGAGATGCTGCCATTCAACCGCAAAATAATGTCTAGGTGTCAGATTGGCTGTGTTCGTTTGTTTACATAAGCTATGTGATTGTCATGTAAGCTCAATGATCTAGTGTCAAGAGACGATCGTTTTTCATTGTTCATATTTAAAATGCGAGGATCACTGCAATCCGTAAGTTTGGTGAGAAGAATTCTTTCGAAGATTTTCCATAACTTGAGCTTTCACGCTCAGAAATTGATACACAGATCAAAGAAACGTTTAATTGCAAAAGTTCAGCATCAGTACGTGATGTAGCTACAAAACGGGTACATCTGTATCAAACTTTGTGCGTGCTAAGAAGAGACATGGTTTGAAAACATACAAGAAGTACCGTATGCCAAGAAATGGTATTCGTTAACGTCATTACCCGGAAATCACTTCAAAGTGCTTTGAAGATCATGATGTAAAATTGATTTAGAGTTCTAGACACCGTAAGTAACTAGAAATGATGAAAAGAGTTAAGAACTTGTTTCAGAAAAGTGAAATTTATCTTTTCTGTCATTGAATATATAAAAAATGTCCGTTAAAATCACTCCCTGCAATAATTAATCTAGACGTCTCGCATAGCAAAAATCATAATATTTCTCAAAACAATCAGTCCGGAAAAGAGTATTTAAATTTTCTTTTTTTTTTTTTAATCTAAATTGAATGCAGTACATTCACATTCAGTAAGCAACTTGAAAATTTAATAACAAAATGCTTTTTTAAATCACAAAATAATCAACTTCAAAAGTTCACATAATTGTGTCGCCACCAAATGTCATGTGTGATGTTTCCCACGCATCAGTATTCACACGGCAAATAGAAACAACCTTCAGGTTGCGTGACGCGTTCACTGCACTGCGCTGTTGCTGCACTGTGACTGCACAAAATCAATTACCAAACGCAAACGTGGCATATTATTACACCTTACATCCTGCCATCAGAGCTGTGAACGAAGCGCGCAATCACACGACGATGGCGTTTTAATATTCCACCCTCGAGCGGAATCGTATCGGGAAAAATTTCCCGATGCTGTTGCTTTGGCCCATCGACAGGCGAATGTCAATCGTATGTTTTCGACAAAGAAAAATTTAATACTATTAATCAATTCCGTCTACAAAATCTAGGGTGATCTATCTTGCTGAAAAAGAATTGATTTCATCGCATTTATCAAGGCCTCCCACAAATATGCTTAGTCTGACTGTCGGAATGTGATTGTATCGACGCTGATGATTTTTGTTTCACGATGAATCTCACTCGCAAATCATCTTCCACCCTAGGAAGCATTAGCGTCCAATTTTCTGGCAGCTTTTTGCCTTGACTTTGAAACGATGTGTCATGTTGCTGAAGTTATCTTGTACCATCCGCTTTCGTTGCCTGCTGAATCATGAAATCACGAGATTCCACAACCCACGGCACAAAATAATAGATTCATAATTCTACATACACGAAAGAGTTTTTTTTGCTCTGTTTATTCGGAAGCTTTGCTGCGAACAATTTGTCAATTCGATGGTGACCATGTCACGTCGCAATTGCGCCGTATCGTGGGGGATGTGCATGCGTGGACGTGATTCCAGCATTTTCGTTCTAGGGTTCGAAAAGTTGGGAAACGTACCGTTATGATGAACTTTTTGTCCCTAATTGAGAAAAGCAAATACAGATCTCCACAAACATTATGGCTAAATTAATCGATGAATTGTTCTTATATATAGTCTAATTCTAGTTTCTAGCATAAAATCCGCTTCAATGCTCAGGTTGTATACCTCCCAACTTTTCTAGAATTACGATGCTGGTCTCGTAAGCGAGTCGTCGTAAGTTCGATTCTCCGCTCGGATGAGTAAGTAGGGGAGAGGGGGCAGTTTCGGACACTTTTTCTATCTTGATTTTTAATATTTTTTTGGTTAACTTTTGAAAAAAAATCTGAATTCATCCTGGCTGTTACTTGGACATCCGAGTATCATATAAGCGTGTTAGTAGTGTGCGTTGATGCGATTTCGATTAATTCATTTGACTGAGACTGACCAGATGCTTCACCAATCTCGAAACACTAGCTATGAGAAGGAAAGGATACAAGAACTATGCCATTTTCTCGGCAATATTTGATTGGTTCAGAATGCAATGGCATTCGTGATTGTCAAACAACAGCAAATTGGCTCACTTACGCTGCTTTCTGGAACCTTATTCAAGTGTTCCAGAACATTGAGAAATCCAATCGCCTTGGTATACGGTACGTCAATCCATAACTCACATGGGAACTTTCGATCAAAAATTTCTCTAGAAATGTTTTTTCCACGTTCGTAAATACTTGTTGATCTGAGTTTTTAGACGAAAAGCTCTCTTATTTTTCTGTTTTTTGTTTATTTGATTTTTCAGACGACAGACCAAGGTACTCCTTTTAATTCCGTAGATATCAGAAGCGTATCTCAAAGACATTGTTCCGTTAGAAACTCTTCGCAGCTCATCTTCGTTGATGCTTGCTCTATCGGTTTTTCTACTGTAGTTCCAAACCATTTTTAGGGCTTAGAATCAGTCTAAATCGATTTTTGTTAATAAACAACAATCAAATACGAACTTGGTACAAACAAGTGTCCGAATGTGCCCCACGAACGATGTCCGAATGTGCCCCACCACCATCCGAAGACAAATCTTAATTTTATCTAATAAAGCCTGTAGTACACTCTTTGACCGAGCGTCAAATATTTGTCACTTTTTGACAGATAAAAATTTGGTCAAAGATAATTATTTGTCACTCTCCAATTTTAACATGGGGCAAACACGGGCAAACAACAACCATGATGTCAAATAAATTTGACCATTATGTCAGAAGGTCAAATATTTGACCATTAGACAAAGAGTGTACTACAGGCTTAAGTAAGATATTTGTTTTCCCGTTGTTATGACGTCTTTTCTTTACATATTAGTTACAAACTAAGGTGGTGAACTTGAATTTTTAAAACTCTCACAAATAAATTAGAGAAATCCTTCAAACTTCAAGCTCAAACGGTTGAAAACATGTATGAAAAATGGCACTGTCTTGTTTTCGTAAGTTATAAACAACCAAAGCTGTCAAACTAAATGGTAGCTGTTGGTGGAAGGGCTGCCAACTTACTCATATTTTTTGTTTGGTTAAAAAATGCACCATTTGTTTTTTTAAGCTCTGTCCGAAACTGCCTCCCTTTCCCCTATACTAAAATGAAAATGTGAAAGCGCTTTACTATAATCTTTGCGGTTGCAGTATCGATTGCAAAGTGTTTTTTTGTTTTATTCTCAGCATTAAACCTTTACCCGATACGTTTCGTAAGTGATGGCGCTTTTTCTTAAACAACTTCAGCATGATATCTGATCTGTTTCAAACCTACGGCAGATTATGCTCGATCACGTCTTAATGGTTAATAGTGGCGGAGGAGCAGTAAGTAAAAGCTAAAGTTTTTCTTTCTGTAGCTCGAGCCAAGGAGCGTAGTCGCTACTTTTGCGCGACATAAAACATAAATAAATAAGGCCAAGTGGGTGCCCATCATAGCAAAGCAACAGCATAAGCACATCAGCAGGAAAGGCATTGTCATTACCATATCGCCGTCATCCTCGTTGCCCGTGTCTTCGTCATAATATAATCGACTGCTGATAGCACAAAGAGTGTTTAACTTTGCATAGCAGAGCAACAGTTGGTGGGGGGAAAGGAGTAGTGAACACGCGAGGGGCACAAGCAGTTAGCACAATAGGGCAAATGCCGCCTTTTGTCTACAGAATCCGGTCTACGATCGTCTATTCGGAGAGAAGCCGTGAGTTTGAATGGGGCGCACGCTGACGGACGAAGCGGAAATCGCCACAATCGCCTCGAACGGGTGAGTTATCCAAACAACCCGCAAGCCCCGGTCTAAGGGTGTACATGGAAGCAGCAACGGCCTGTATGGAAGCTGTACTTCGGAGATAACAAACAAACAAAAACTCGGCTGATCTTTGAGAAGAATAGAAAGAAGACGAAAGTCAACAAAATCTCTAAAAGCACACGCCGCACTCGTTACGATATAAACGAGAGGGGGAAAAATACGAAAGAATGCTAAAATGAAAACATTGCACTGCCTCGTGAACCGGTGAAATTCAAACATGAATAGACAAATGAACTTACTGTTACATACTTTACGATTATCATGAGATACCTGTAATGATACGTTCGGTGCTCGACATTCAATATTCATGTTTAAGAAGTGATTTTTTATATATAAGCATCTGAACAGGTATGTAGACTTACAAATTTCTTGTTTTATTTAAATTAGTTTTGTTCTTGCATGAAATAAACCGTGTCATTTTTAAGTCCCATGAATCGTGTCACAAGCCCATGATATTCATATTCTAATTATGATTATAATAAACGAAAGACAATAACGCGGTTGTGCTGACATTTACTTGTCAACGAGTTCGACTGATATTTGACAGGTTTTTGATTGAGCAACTTGTTATACAACGGAAATGTCAACGTCGGTGCTAATTGAAAGAAATGTTATATGATACGAAAGCATCAGTGATTCCACGTAGAAGTGCAGAGCTGTACTCGGCTCCTATGGCGGTGAGCATCATGCCAAAATATTCTTATGTATAACTCTTAATTCATCATTCAGATGTAGCCGGTGCTAATAATGTAACAAAAAACACACAGATTGAGTATCAAATTCAATTGATGTAATTGAGCTGAGCACTGCTCGAAAAATGACCACGAGAGCACAACAAACTGATTCTACAGCATGACGAAACGATGTTGCTAGTATTATGTTTAATTTCTATCGTTCGAGTTTTGGAATATTGTAACTAATAGATGTTTTTTTCTGAGAAAAACATTTTTTTCTAATTGGAACCTGAGTTTAGGATTCATGCATAAAAATATGAGTTAACTGTCCATAACTTTTAAACTTCATCTCCCACAACATATGTGTTAAACAAGAATCGCTTACTCAATGGAACCTTTTAAAAAACCGGAAACAAAAACCGGCAACAATACGAGCAGAGGTACGAAAAAGTGATTATACTTCATGACAACACTCGGCCTCGTATTGCCAAAGTCTTAAAACTTGCTTAAAAATTCTCAATTGAGAAGTCCTACCTAACCCGCCATATTTCCCAGATATTGCGCCGTACTATTATTACTTGCTTCCTTCGATGGAACATTGTTTCACTGACCAGCAGTTAGCCTCAAAAAACGAACACTTTTATCGGTATTCGAGTGCTGTCAGAAATACAAAGTTGCAGCTTGAAATAAGCAATACATTGATTGATTTATAGGTAACTATTTTGTTCGAAATAAAATTTCATTTTTGAAGAAAACGGACATAACTTAGTTGCACAACTGATAGTAGAGCAGTAAGCTTCAAATGGAAAGGTAGAAACATACTCACATTCCTATCGACATTTTTCTTTTCCGGGTTAAGGCTGCGTCGCCACGCCTCGAGCGTACAGCTAGGCCGTCGAATTTACTCTATATACATGTCAGAGTGCCGTTTTACTGGTAATGCCACGTTATCAGCCAAATCGAAGTCGTTTAGGTGCTCCATGGTGATAGGCTGCCAGAGCAGTTCATGGTCCAGAACCAGAACAGCTCGGGCACCTGCATGTGAAAGCCTCGTATTGCGCTTCTATGAGGTTGACAATTTTAGCTGGGACTGCTTTGCATCTCAAGGATTTTCGTTGTTAAGTCGGTTCAAAACTTTTTCATAACCAATGAGTATCACAAACAAGGATTCTTGGAATTTATTGACCTGCCCCAGAAAAATGCGGGATGTGACAAAATAGTCCACACAGGAGCATCTGGCACGGAATACTGCCTGCTATCGCCAGAGACTCGAGTCGATCTTCTTTGGTATTTCATCTTCCTCGCGAACTGTCGCAAACAGTAAAATCTCCCTGCTTGGGGACCTGCACTAAGATGCCTTGCCCATTGATGAACAACTCACAGAAGGAGCAGAGGAGGACATATTTTGTCGACACGCGTTCCGGTTGACGTCGACTGTTCGGGATAATCGCAGCTCTAACAAAAGTCCTGCCCGCAGCGTGTTGAAAGACCTCCGTGCCTGATGGACAACGTCCGAAACCGCTTTTCTATTATTCTCAGACTATTCCTTCTAGATCTGTCATTTTCCCGATCTCGCACTCTCTCTCTCTTTCTTGTCCTCTCTCTCTCTCATTATTTCCATACCAGATACCAATTTTCGTGCAGTTTTTCTGGGTCGTTTTTTTAAGGGAGTGGGTGATTCAGGGCGGACTTTTTGCTATCTTTCATCGTTGCGTTTTTTCCGTTACGGAAATATCATTAATTTTTGGGATTATCACTGTTTAAGAAGTAAGGCTGTCTCTTCTCTGGGCAATATATTACGGAGGTTTTAGCACCTCCGTGCTAAACCCCAACACCTGGTCTGAATGTTCCGGGGTGGGCATTGAAGGTCGCTTTTAGGGTCCCTTGGTTTACATTTAGATGCGTAGCATCCTAGAGTATGAAGTGCTTGTGTGGGCTCCTTATAATGCTGTTAAAACCAACCAAATCGAACGAGTGCAGCGTCAGTTCCTTCGTTATGCCCTCCGATTGCTGCCATGGAATGATCCAGTGCGACTACCACACTATGAACAACGCTGCTCTCTAATACATCTACCAACTCTGTCAAGTAGGAGGACCATGCTACAATGTAGATAGTCCAGAATTACTTAGCCACATTCGTTTCAACGTACCACCAAGGATCAGCAGACAATGTGATTTTCTCCGGATCGCTAGACACCGCACTCTGTTTGCACAAAACAACCCTTTTGATGTTTGTTGTTGTAATTTCAATAATGTTTCGAACTATAATGATTTTAACTTGTCCAAATCTTCTTTTAAACTCAGAATAAGTAGTCATTAGGACAGTGTGTACGTTTTTTTTTCGAAGACCTATAAATAAATAAAATATAATAATAGATAATGCCCCCTAACTTCCTCAAACGTGTACATCGAACATTTTTACGCAATTGTTTCGATGCGCAGGCGGATCTCGTCAATCGAAAGGCGATGATCAGACGCGATTTGGGCGCTACGTTTATTCCGGACATCAAGAATGCCTCCTTTCCATTTTCAGCTGTTGCAGATGTGTTCAATCTGATTCTCACATACGTCAATCACGGGAAACAGCGAACCTTCTATAATCATGTCGTTTTTGCTACAGACAGGCTTTGGAAAAAGATTATGGTGCAACACTACACTACTGTCGAGCTTCGTAGCCGCAAGGTTACAGAGTCTGCTTTGACAAGCGAATGGTGATAGGTTCGAATCTTAGTAGAACCAAACCATTCGTTCGCAAAAAAGAACTTTAAGTATGGGTTTACTCTCAGGCTCTTCCACACAAATCTTCTCTCCAGATTTAATAACCTCTCGTCGAAAGCTTCGATAGTATCATAGACTATAGCACGTTATATGCTTTCAGAGTGATAGCTTGCAGGAGGATATTATAAGATCGATAAGGAAGGTAGTAGGTTACTAAGTCTGAAGGAGAAGACAAAAAGCACCAAAGCACGGAGCAGGTTACTTCTCAATAAGAACAAAAAAACAGAAATGTGCAAACAGCAAATACGTTCGGCCAATGCCACAATAGATCAAACAATTACTGGTCGCAGTGGGGCCACACAAAAAAAACACTACCCTAACTAACACGCTGAGAATCCTGAGTAAGAATTCCCGGGATCCCTATAACTCGGTGACGGAATCGTGAGAAAAATCGTTTCTGCGATACAGACAGAATCAGTTCGAATCGCTTATGGAAAACCTCAAGTATCCAAATTTAAGAAACTCGGCGACTCGGCGACTGAATCGTGAGAGGAATCGTCTCTACGATCCGGACAGAATATTTTTCCGCGTTTTTTACAAGGATATTTTTTGCGCAGTATTTTGAATGAACGCGGATTTTAGATGCATTTTCGAATCAACCATGTTTCTTACGCGGGATTTCGAATTACCGCGGTTTTTCAACGCAGTTTTAATTTCCGCGTATTCAACGTAGTTTTTTACGAGATACGTATTCCCAGCGTAAAAAAACTGAATATATAGCATAACACTGAGGAAAACGTGTCGTAATGTGTCTTTCTCTTTTCCAAATGAAATTAAAGAGTCTAACCAACATCATAAAGAATATTATACTCATTACGATAGACGGTAAACTTGCTCCCGTTTTGGATCAAATTGCGTTTTTGAGAAAATTAGTTATTTCTTTCTCAGAGTGTTATACTTCCTAATTCAATCCTGTAACTTGGTAATTTTACTTTAGAAGTATACAAAACCCAAGTCTGGAATTGATATTGACCAAATAATAGTGTAACTGATGGTTAACAAAAGAAAATTTCTTCACTCTAAGCACTGATGATGGTTATAAGTAATAACCGATATATGTATCTGCGGACGATTTCAGCGGTATTCGATTTTTTTGTAGTACTAGTAAAATTAAATGGAAACATTGCATATTCTGAATATCTAATTCTATTCTACTAGGACGCTCAATGTAAAATTTATTATATTTTAGCCGAACTAGGTTCCCCATTTTATGGCTTCCTCAGATCTGAACCTCTAATGATATGATTCAGAAAGACCAGAAATCAAATATACATAGGTATCACCAAAGTAAACTGAACACCGCACAGTGTTTTATTTTGCCGTTTTCGTGCGATTAATCAAATAGCGTTTTAAATGTTGATTATAGCCATAATGTATGTTCGGAGAAGTTTCAAGATATTCAAAAATACATCTTTAGATGAAGGAAGATGAGTGATCAATCCACCTAAAAGTGAGATAGAAAATTCACTGTTTTATCAGATTGAGATAGACGCATGGTGTCTTCGGCAAAATTCTAGGTGATCTCAAAACAATAAACTTTGCCGAAGACATCATGTTGCAATCTCATATATATTACGAGCAACATAAAGTTTTCTATGTAGAGATACTGAAAATCACAATTTTCGGTATAACTTTTTTCTGAGATTTTTCCGAATTTCCAAACCTTCTACAAAGTTAGCAGTCATCTCAATATGCATGTTTATGCTGAACATTGTTATTTTTTATCTCCTAGAATAAAAAAGTTATTTGACATATTTCGATATTTTTGGAGATATTTTCACCTCAACTATCTCAAAATTACGCAATTTTACGCACGTGGCAGTTTCATACGATTAAATAACTATCTTAAGACTTTCAATTAAAGGTACACATTTTGGTATGTAAAAGTATGTAAGCAGCCTTTTCGCCTGTTTTTCAAAGCTATTTGGTGCCGATTTTTGTATGCAAAAATTTAAAAATAAAACAGTTTTGAGTTTCGAAGGTGGCCCTAAGCGATCTTGAACTAAACATGCGTGCACGTTTTGATAGGTTTACAAAAAATGGAGAAAATGTTACAAATAGATTAACCAAAAATTGAGATTTTTCCTAATTCAGTTATATATCCAGTATTATAAGCGTGGATGCAAATAGTAGCTTTTTTTCAAATTCAATTTATTCTTCTTCCCCGATTTCAAAAGGGGCGAGCAGAGATTTCGCGTCTTCTGAAAAAGTTTTATTGTCCGCTTTTGGTCACCCACGTACTTCTGTGATAACAGTATCTGACGAAATGACCAACTAATGCAGAAGATCCTCGTTAGCGCTTCTGCGGGATATCTTTCTAGTATGATATTCTCGATATCTGAAGATAAAAAAATACATATACAGAGAAATGGAAAACAAACTGAAATATTCACCGCTTGCATTTTTGGTTTCAAGCCTCCTGATCCTCTACAGAAAAATGCCCTATGGGGACCAAAAAGTGCTTCATTACTGCCGAACCATGATTGATCTACAGATATTACTGATAACTCTCAGCGAAGTACTAAGTGCTTGAATTATTGACAAAGGTTTACCTGTAGCCAGCGTTGCCAACCCTCCAGTTTTTCCTGGATATCTCCAGTGTTTCTTGGGCACGCCAGCGAAACAGCTGAAGGTTGAATATCTCCAGTTTTTATAAAACTGTTCCAGTTTTCTATCCGTCACCATATTTATTGATTCATTTCCCTTAAATGTATGGTCTTTTCAATATTTCGTGCAATCATGTGCTTCAGTTTTCTGGTTTAAATCGAATTCCAGTCTCATCTTTAAAATTTCGGATATGCCGGACTTCATACCTAGTGACTATAATTTCCATCAGTAAAAAATGCAATGCATTGTCTTTCACCCTTTTTGTTTACATGGAATAATGCGGTGCGATATATGTATATTATTGTTATTTACGCAACTGTTCTGAACCGAAAATCAAACAAATTTCTTCTTTATATATTCAGTGTTCTCCAGTTTTATATTTTGAATTCTTCCAGTTTTCCTTGAAAAAAGGTTGGCATCTCTGCCTGTAGCTGTAGCTAATGATTCCACCATTTTTCAATGCTTACAAATGTATCTGAGAATATTTCTTTACTTCTGTTCAGCTAACGATAACTGCAACCTATTAGCACAGAGAGCACGATTGAATATTTTTTTGCAGTATAAAGCTTGCAACAGCCTACTATTCTGCAATTACTGTTAAGTTTGCCTAGAAATTTATAAAGACAACTGCGCTGAATATTTTTAAAGCTACATACTACTATTAAATCAATCGAAAAGGCTGCTTACATACTCTTACATACCAAAGTGTGAACCTTTAATTGAAAGTCTTAAGATAGTTATTTCATCGTATGAAACTGCCACGTGCGTAAAACTGCGTAATTTTGTGATGGTTGAGGTGAAAATATCCCCAAAAATAACGAAATATGTCAAATAACTTTTTTATTTTGAGAGATAAAAAATAACAATGTTCCGCATAAACATGCATATTGAGATGACTGCTAAGTTTGTAGAAGATTTGGAAATTCGGAAAAATCTGAGAAAAAAGTTATACCGAAAATTGTGATTTTCAGTATCTCAACATAGAAAACTTTATGTTGCTCGTAATATATATGAGATTGCAACATGATGTCTTCGGCAAAGTTTATTGTTTTGAGATCACCTAAAATTTTGCCGAAGACACCATGCGTCTATCTCAATCTGATAAAAAAGTAAATTTTCTATCTCACTTTAAGGTGGATTGATCACTCATCTCCCTTCATCTAAAGATGTATTTTTGAATATCTTGAAACTTCTCCGAACATACATTATGGCTATAATCAACATTTGAAACGCTATTTAATTAATCGCACGAAAACGGCAAAATAAAACACTGTGCACCGCCACTGTACATGGACTTTGCGTCCTTTTAGCATCAAGCCGAAGTTGTTTCCGAAAACTTGATTCAAGATACATAAAATTACTTTAACAGGCCGTTTGTATGGTTATGGGTATTTTGGTCCTTCCGGAATAGATTTCACTGGCGCTTCTAGTGACCATAAAAACAAATATATAAAACTAGGTCGAATACCATCCAATATTGGTATATTCGGAACCGGGATGATGTACCTAGACCGGAAAACGACCTCAGACGCAATTTTGAGTTTTAAAATGGTGACTCCCGGATTCTGGGAAATATAAATATCTGGCCGAATGCCTCCTATTATGAAAGTTTCCGGAATCTGAATGATGCCCAGAGACCGAAAATAGACTCCAGACAACATTTTGGAGTTTAAAATGGCGTCTGGGTCGTTTTCCAGTCTCTGGGTATCATCCCGATTTCGGGAATACCCATATCGGATGATATTCGGCTATTTTAGGCCTTTTTCCAGAAACCGGAAGTCACTATATTGAATTCAAAATGGCGGCTGGAGTTGATTTCCGGTCTCTGGGCATCATAACGCATCCAGATATACTCCTTTTAGGAGGTATTCGGCCTTATTTTGTTATATTTCACACACCGAAAGTCACCATTAAGGAAATTAAAATGGCGCCTAAGGTCGTTTTCCGGCCTTGGCGCATCATCTCGGTCCTGAAAATACTCACCTTTGATGGTATTCAACCTTGTTTTATTTGATGGTTTCTATCTGCAATAGAAGCCCCTCTGGAATCAATTCCGGAAGGACCATTTTAAAGCCATAACACTTAAACACTCAAAAGCTAGCAAATGGTTTGTGGAAGTTATTTTTAGAACTTTGAACTATATATTTCGTATCCTAAGAATTCTCCTAACACGATCTTTCAAGAATCCTAGCACCATAAACAGGACATTCCTTTTTCAGAATTCCTCATCAAGGATGCTTCATGATTTCTATGTGAGGAATCCAAGGGAATCCGACGGACTCTCATTACGCGATTCCCATTCAAGAATCCTAACCTCATAGACAGGGCAGTCTTGAGGATTCCTTTTCAGGAATCCTTATCAAGGTCGATTCACGATTCCAATGTGAGGAATCCAAGGGAATCTGAAAGATTCTCATCACACGATTCTCATTCAGGAATCCTAGCCCTATGGACTGAGCATTCTCGAGGATTCTTGTCTCAGGATTCCTTATCCAGGACGCTTCACGATTCCAATATGAGGAATCCTAAGGAATCCATGCGAATCTTATGTGTTCGTGCGGGTATACTGACGACTGTTCGCTCTTTTTTTCTAACAGCTTCAAGAATAAGATTTTCTTGAGAGCTCACATATTTCGGCTTTATTGAGCACTACAAAACTTTGATAAAACCAATATTGTTAATAGGGAGTTGTTCGATTAGACGTCCAAAACTGACCTAGTTAGTGTGCTGGCTACCACTGGAACCAAGCTGGACGAAGTTCCGTGCATAACTATACCAGGAGCAAAAAGCAGCACCCCATCGAAAGCTGTTGATCTTATTCTTCATCTGTTACCATTGTACGAATACGTCCAACTAAGTAGAAGCAGAGAAGAGTGCTCTGAAAGCTTAAAAGAAGGAGATATATTTTACCAGGCGCTGAGCTTGAGCTTAAGCTTGATTGATCATCACCGATTGCCACTTCGTTACTGACCAGGACCGACTGGAATTGCACATAGAATTTATCAATTATTTAGCTATTCGATGTGTATCTCCAATGATCCTTGCATGCTCATCAGTAGCAACCAGTGGTGGGCACCATTCCGCTAATTCGCTAATTCGCTAATTAGCGACGCTAAAATTCAGTTAGCGATTTAGCGACTTCGCTAATTTTAGAGCTGGTTAGCGAAACTGTTAGCGTCGCTAAAATTTTGGCCTTCAAAACGCTAATCGCTAATTCGCTAAATTTTGTAGAGAAGCGACAATAGAAATATTTAGAAAAACTGTGAATTGCTGATGGCGTACGTGAATTGCTTCGAAAGATGAACATACTTTACTGCGAAAGTTACTTTTGTCAGTTTTTTTACCCTAGAATGGAGTTTCAGTTATCGTACAAGCCACAGGAGCATTTTGAACAACAAGCACAAGGTCTAGATTGAATTTTCGGCACACCAAGAACTTTGGTAAATTGCAATGCGCTAGAAATTATGACAACTTTGGTTCTACTTTTTCGATTCAGATAATAATTGAATTTTTATGAAAACATTCCAAAGAGTATCTATTTACAATGCAAGCTAAATAACTTATTCTGTTATTCTTGTTTTTACAAAATCAAATATGAATACCGTTTCGTGAACCTCTTACTGTAAATAGCTTTGAAAAGTAATTGTTTTCGTTTGTTTAATCAAAACAGATCAAAGTGGTCCAAATCTTACAAAACACGAGCAATAAACATAGCGATATGACTATTTACATATTAAAAAGTTAGCGATTAGCGATTAGCGAAAGTTCCGCTAATATGGGTTTAGCGTTTAGCGTTAAGCGATTATCGTGCTAAGATTTCCGGTTAGCGACTTAGCGGTTAGCGTCGCTAAATTTTCGGTTAGCGGTGCCCACCACTGGTAGCAACGCCTGAGTCGATTTTCCCGGCGAATCGCGACCTTAAGGCCGAAGACGTGGTATTTTGGCCGGATCTGGTGTCGACCTATTCGAAGCGATCGTTGGATGAGATGAAGCGGCTGAAAATCGATGTGTAGAATACTCGTACTCGTTCTATTCATCGAGAACTTCTGGACAAATCTGAGGCGTAAGATATGCTCCCACAATTTTGTTTCGAAAACTGAGGAAGAATTGATAAATATAACAACTAAAGAACTCAGAAACATGCATACACGGATGTTTTCGTCTGCCATGGCGAATGTTCCGGCTAACTGCCGGAAAGTTTGAATCCCGAAAAGGTGCTTGGTTTCATAAACCATATTCAACCTGACTGGGAGCGTAGCGATGCAGATGCCTGTTCACTCCACTATAACGATCATAAGACATGTATAGTAGACAGGGACATATTACAACTGTTCCAACATGGTTGGATAGAGTGAATAATCCCTAACAAAAAACGGTCACTATAAGATAGTCGCGACCTCGTAGGCTGTACAAAATATAATTATGACAGTATGTGTCGTTACTGGAATATCCTAACTTTTTAAGTAACAATTTTGTTATCAGAATTTTTCGTTATTTATTAAAGTATTAGCTGACCCGGCAAACTTCGTCTCGCCTATTTTAGTGTTTAATTTAGATATTTTAAACATTTCGAATTCATTGATTCCTTGCGATTTGTTTATATCGTTTGAAATGATTGGTTTCATCGGAATGACAACATCCTCGATTTTTGGCTTTTGTACATCACCTCTATTCCGGAAATATATTGAATGCATTTCAGTTATTTTCGTTATTTTTTAGAAACTGAAAGTGGTCATCTTCGAATTCAAAATGGTGTACAGGGTCAATGCTTGGCTTCTATCAATCATTTCGATTACGGAAATATCCATATGAAGTAGTATTCGGTTATTTCCGGCTGTTTTCCAGAAGTTGCCTATTTACAATTCAAACTGGTGTCTGAGGTCGATTTTCAGCTCCTTGCATCATTCTGGACCCGATGATATTGGGTGGTATTTGGTCACTTCAGGCTATTTTTCAGAAACCGTAAGTCGCGATCTTGGATTTGAAAATGGCATTTGGAGACAATTTCTGACCCCTGAGCGTCATTCTGGTTAAAGAAACGCTCATATTGGGTGGTATTTGGTCATTTTCGGCTGTTTTCCAGACACCGAAAGTCGCCATCTTACAATTCAGAATGTTGTCTGAGGTTGATAGGTCGATTTGTGGCTTCAGTGCATCATAACAATTCCGGAAATACCCATATTGGGTATCTGGTCATATGCCGCTGTTTTCGGAAACCGGAAGTCGCCATCTTGGATTTCAAAATGGCATTTGGAGACAATTTCTGGCCTCCGTACGTCGTTCTGGTTGAAGAAACACCCATATTGGGTGTTATTTGGTCATTTTCGGCTGTTTTACAGACACCGCCAGTCCATCCACCATCTTACAATTCGAAATGTTGTCTGAGGTCGATTTGTGGCTTCAGTGCGTCATAACAATTCCGGAAATACCCATATTGGGTGGTATTTGATCATTTGCCGCTGTTTTTCAGAAACCGGAAGTAGCCATCTTGAATTTCAAAATGGCATTAGGGGACAGTTTCTGGCCTCTGAGCGTCATTCTGGTTAAAGAAACACTCATATTGGCTGGTATTTGGTCATTTTTGGCTGTTTTACAGACACCGGAAGTCGCCATCTTACAATTCGAAATGTTGTCTGAGGTCGATTTGTGGCTTCAGTGCATCATGACAATTCTGGAAATACCCATATTGGGTGGTATTTGGTCATTTGCCGCTGTTTTTCAGAAACCGGAAGTCGCCATCTTAGATTTCGAAATGGTAGTTGGTAGATATGTCCGCAGAAGGAAGGGTGTCGAAACATTACGGACATGTTTGTTACACCTAAAAACAGTTACTTGCCAAATTCGGTTATATTTGCTTTATTGGTTCTCGAGCTGTGCGAAATTTGAGTTTCATTTGTATGGGACCCCTCCCTTATAGAAGAGGGAGAGGTGTCAAACCATTATGGATATTTTTTTTACCCCTAAAAACATTCACCTGCCAAATTTGGTTCCATTTGCTTGGTTAGTTCTCGAGATGTGGAGGAATTTGTGTTTCATCTGTATGAAACCCCCCCTTCCAGAAGAGGGAGGGGTGTCGAACCAATATGGACATATTTGTTACTCCTAAAAACATCCACATGCCAAATTTGGCTCCATTTGCTTGGTTAGTTTTTAAAATGTGCAGAAATTTGTATTTCGTTTGTATGGGACCCCTCCCTTCCAGAAGAGGGAGGGGTCTCAAACCATCATAGGAACCTTTCTCGGCCCCTAAAACCCCAACAAACAAATTTTCACGTCGATCGGTTTGGTAGTATCCGAGCCTATATTGATCAGACAGACAGACCGGACTGCATTTTCATAGGTATAGATAGATTAAGTAAAAATTTTGTGTGTAAGCGATAGCATAGTCCAATTAAGGCGGGAACCTAGCGTGGTTCGTAACGTCTCCGATAACCATGCTCGACGCCTGGGTTCATGTCCCGTCGCTGACATGGGTGTCGATGGTTGTGGGGTGGCGTGATCCACTTACAACCAACCCTACTGGTCTAGATTCAATCCTAGCCGACACCGGGAGATTTTTTGAGGCGAAAAATCTCTGGGATCACGCCCTTCATCGCATGAGGGAGTGAAGCCGTTGGCTTCGGTCCGTTATTTAACGGGTCGTAAGTTAGGGTCCTGGGTGGAGTCGCCTGTCTGGTCGTCGGTGATTGGCACAACAACAGTGGCGGAACTATATTGTGGAAAAATTAGAAAATTGTTCAAATTCGAAATTGTCAAAAAATTTCAAGCTGTTACTCCTGCGGATTTCATTGTGTCATAAATTAAAGGTTTTAACTCGATTACCCCAATTGCGGCGGCATCCAACCACATTTGTGATGCTTTTGCGTTTGTAACCTTTAGAAAAAAAGTTCCCTATCCGTATTTTAAACAACAGTTTTAATCCTTTCCACTAATCCTGAGCGCGAAACATATAACGGCTGATTACCAACATTACTATTCTGCCTCTTCACAACCACACCGGGTGCACCAGGGAATCCAGTAAGCGAAAGCGAATAAGTGTTTATTTGCCTATTTCTTTGTGGCACATGCTGCTTTTCATTGTCCAGCCTAACCATGAGCGCGCGCGTACCTCCTGCCGTTCCGTCTGACCGGCAAACAACGAAATGAGCCTCTGATCGATTCCACCAGACAACGTAACGCAAACTGCGGTGTGACGGATGGCGCTTGCGGTCTCTTTGTGCGGTCTATATGGCCTAGCTGCCATCAACGTTAGCTGCCATCGGGTGGTTTCGATGCTCGTATGTCGTAGTATGTACGTATCTGCGAGGATTATGTGGCAGTCCAATTTACTGAAATTGGCTTTCGCTTAGAAGAGAATGGACCACCGCCGAACCGTTATTAAGCACTTATTAATAGTGTGTTTGAACACGCTGCTGCTGGCTGCTGTTGTTGACGATGTCGCGGTACACGAAAAGTCCATTCGAGTGCCGCGCAGGTATTAATGAAAAGTCAGGGCTGCTTGTGCGATCGCCAGGAACCATTATTGGGCGCAAGCTTTATTAATCGTTCCTTGGATATGTCGGTCAGTGGCAGCGGGTTCGAAACTGCGCTCAGCCAAAGTTAGAAGGCAGGGCCTTCGAGACTAGTGACAGATGAATCAGCCTTCAATCTGTTCCAGATGTTTAACGTTTTAAATGGGTTTTTTTTTTGCAGACACTTTGCTGGTGTCATGCCAAATATCTGAACGGGTGAAAGAAGATCTCGTTGGTATGCTTAACAGCAGGCAACCAGCAGACTCTTTAATTTTTAATTAAAAACCTGGCCTCGAAGTATGATGCTGGTCTACCTGGCCAGTTGCCGTAAACGAGAAACTATTTTTTGAGAAAAAAGCAAAATTTCGGAAAGAAATGACTAACTACAATCTAGGTATTATAGAATTGTATGTTTTGAACCAGAAATGTGTGTTAATATTCTCTGCTTCGGAAATAATGTAAATTCCTCTAAGTACCCGAGCGTAGTTTTATGACAATCTAACATGGGTTCCCTTTACCTTTAGCTACATTCATTCCGGCTTTATCAATTTTATATCCAATGCTCGTAATCAACATCTGCTAGAAGGTAGTCGTCCAGAACCTCAGCTTATCTATCCTAGTAACGAATTTATGAGATGTTTTCTTATCATTAAAGCGATACATAAACTCACCAGAAAAATAAATTCATCCCGCCACGAGTATATTCCCTTTTCCATTGAGATGTTTCCAGCATTCGACAGCAAACCGCTTAATTTATGGTCCCGCCTTCAACTTTTATCAGCTTTTTTATCTACACCTTTTCCATCACTGATGCGGATGCCTTTGATCGCTTTCCATCACAGTTCGGTGCTTAGGATTAGGATTTTTTTTCTCTTTGTTTTGTTGCAACTCCAACCAAACAACCGAAATAATTGTTTGCCTGATTAAAGACGGAGCGATATGTTGTTCTATAATCAAAGAAAAAAGGGTGTCGCTCGTTAAAGTTTGTTGCTTTACAGCGCGGTTATTAATGAGGGTCCGAACGAGCAAGTGAGAGGGCGCAGCCAAAACAATTAAAATGTTTTGAATGACCGACACCGGCTACCGAAACAAAGTCCTCTTTTTATAGATGGCTACCCAAAACGGGGAAAGCTTGATCACGGTTTGTTTTCCTCGAATGAACCCCGCGCTTCAAGTGAAAGTCGATGACCACTTTAAACTTGATAATTTTTAATCAGTAATCACCCAAATCCACCTCAGCAGAACATCACTCGTAGCATGCCCTAATAGGGCCACACTGTTCGCCCGGTGACCCAGAAGCAGTGCGCATCTACCGGCTTAATCAATGGCTTACAAACTGCCCTTTCAGCAGCGTATCTTCTAGTATTTTATGGAACCCGCATTTCCGTGGCATTTCAATCTCGTCAAGTATCGCCGCAAGGCGGACAATGACAAACACAAAAAAAAATCACGACTCAACACAGGCCACCTTCGCACAGCAGGGTGGGTCTTTTTTAATTTGTTTCTGCTTTTTAGAGGTTCTTACATTCAAACCATTGAAAATTTTTCAATCTTCTTTTCTATTGATTTGAGAATTTTTAGAAAGGGTAAATTTTTGATCAATCTTAATCTTTTCATCGTACTGCATTGATAAAATTTGTCATGACAAAAAATACATCATCGCAATAATAAGCTGATAAGTGTGCTGAGAATGTGCTGTCACCTTTTTGATATTTAATTCTAAGCAATACCCCTTTGTTGTTGTAGCACTAACGTAGGACTTTAACTTGTTCAGAATTGTGCGTCTTAAATAAGCTACCGGCTTGCGATGGTAAATGTGCCTAAGTGATGATTTGTAACACTGGATGAAAGTTATAGCTCAATGTTTGTTTTCAAGCATTATGCTTTGGTTTTAATATAAAAAATCATGTGATTTGTTGAACCATAGCTGGTATCATTTTTAGTATAATACACGCTTTAAATATAAACACTTTTTGCCATTTTTTTTTTTTCAATGAAAGAATAGAAACACAAATATTGCTTTGCGGCGCTTTTAATACTCTTCGCGCAATCTGATAAAACTGTATTCGACACAGAGTATCTAACAGAGCCGAAATAGTAAAAAAATATTAGTTGCAGAACAATTATTTACCGGAAAAGAGAACCAGGAAAAGATATAAAACTTTGCTTAAAGTTGGTCTGAATGCATACAACAACCTATAATTCGGGACTGAAGTATGGCAAAGAACTCATGAACGACTGGATTGCAGAATTTTAATACAGCTTCATTACATTTTTTCGATTCTGACGAAATCTCGACATTTTTTCCTTATAGAACTCATCATATCCTGCACAGTTGTAAATACGACTAAGCATTATTCCGAGATAAACTTTGTTCCAATTTTAACTATTACGAATTGCTGACTGGCCCCAACTTGAAGGGTTAATCTAGAAATACTCAAAGACAGAGGTAGTGATGAGCGGTGAAAAAACCATGAATTTGAACTGGGTTTTATTTATCAAAGGTAACTGATTTCTTCTCGAAGTACAATATTGACTATTTTCTTCATTCGGCTTCGTATTATCGGATGTGACTATGAAAATCCCGAGGAATAATCAGGCGCATCGCAAAAACCGCGAAGGAGTTAAATTTTATGTTTATGTTTAATCTTAGAAACTTTCACTACAATTGATCATTATTCTGTTAACCATAGTATAAACACCCGGTTAAGAATTACTGCAATAATGAAATTTTGTAGCATTTTTAACTACTATTTAGCATTGTATCAAAATTTGTATCAAAATAATCATGTTCTGTATTATATCTGATTACAACACCCATCGGTAGGTAACTAACTGGACACGAGTGACTTGGGACATTAATGTGGACACCTCTGTCCACCAACTCCTATTCCAACTTCCACGTGGTGCCGACTGGCGAACGAGTAACCGTAGTGGAGATCGGGTAACCAACCCTTAAAAAAAATAAAAAAAATAAAAGAAAAAAAAAATTAAAAAAAAATAAAAAAAAACCTTAATAGAAATTTTGGTTGTATGAAGAGGAGTCATACGCGGCTGTGCCCAATGTTAGGGGTGGCCTATAAGAGCGTCTGACCCGGATCGGGTGATGTAATTATTGAAATGCTGTATCCCTCTAGCTACACCTAAAATGGCAGCCCCATCAGCAGTATGTAGGTATTGCAACCCTGGTAAGGTAGCAACTAAATACGGAACGGAACAATCGGCAAAGACCTCAGCTACAAACAAAGAATCAAAAACGGTAAACGTATGGATGTTGGGTACTTGCTACGTCCGACCTTCCAATGAATCGGCGTAAGTTGGCTGGCTTGCTCGAGAACTGCAGCGGGAGGCAGTTTGAATCGCAATAATTCGGGAGGTTCGGAGAAAAGGAATTTCATACAGTAAACCTTAATGCACACAATTCTTCCAAGTACCACAGTACAGAGTCAGCAAATCATCGGAACGAGGCGTCAGTTGCATAGTGCTGGGAAGTCAGGAAACAAGAGTCATCCGGCGGAGGCCCGTAAATGACCGTATAGGGTAAGGACCCCACAATTTGCCCACCTACTAATCAACTATTTGGTTACGGGGTTTGTTATTGAATTATGCCAAATAATAATTTATTTTCAATCTAAGCTATTTCTTTTCATGTTTAAACACGATTCTAGAAGTTAACACTATATTGCGAACAATAAAAAAATAGGTGGGCGAGTTTTGGGTACTCAGATGAAGTGGGCGAATTCTGAGGTCGTTATCCTACGCGTGTTGAAGATTAAGGACAAATCCTTCAACTACAGTTTAATAAACACCCAGCACAGATTGGGAGGTAGGAATTCTTCCGTCCGGTTATTGGAAGACTTACTCATCAACCAATGAAAACGACCTGAAGCTAAAAACCTTTGCCACGGCCAGAGGAATGACCATAAGCTGCTTCTATTTTGCTCGTTCGAATGTTCGAAACACACCTGGAGGAACTCAAATGGAGGATGATGTTAGGTCTTATCAGGGACCAAACATTGGCTAAAGAGCGACGGACGTAAAGAGCCGTGCCGGGAGTCGCATACTCACTGCGGTTATGCGTCAGAACAGAATGAGAGATATAGGGAGGCAATAGCTGCCGAAAATAGAGTCCACTATTATTGGAAGAAGCGCAGGCACGAGAAGCAGCGCAAAAGACAACTTTGCTAGAAACGACGTGCAGAGCTTCAATGGAACATCCCGCAGAGCCAGAAGCAGGAATTTCCCTGTGCCGGTGATATGTAAGGATAAGGACGGTAACCTGCCTGCAGATAAAACGACGATTGCAGCCAGGTGGAAGAAGTACTTCCAAACGCTATTGAACGGTGAGGAGCTAGAGAGCTTGGGCTTGATTGATCACAACCGGTTGCCACTTTGTTACTGACCAGGATCGACTGGAATTGCACATCGAATTTATCAATTATTGCTTGGGATTCAGCAATTCGATGTGCATTTCCAATGATCCCTGCATGCTGATCAGTACCGACGCCTGCCGGTCCAGCACGTAGATCAAAGGAAGGAAGGAAAGGAAAGTTAGTTCGATGCTTGTTGCTACTAGAGGCCGGATATACTCCTACACACTCCACAAGCATCATGGGTAAGGAGGAGTTTTTGTATTAGTTCTTTGTCACGTTTCTGTTTTCGAAATTTCTTCGTAGACATGTAGTGTATCGCGGTTCTAATTCTATCGTGCATTCGTCTACCTAATTCTACACCGGAAACGTAAAAATGTCCACGCAAGCTATTTCGTTACGTTTGCTTTCGTGTTGTTTTTTAAGAAGCATATAGGTAATAAGGAGCCTGAGAATGAACCAATGCTTAGGTCCTTTGATAATCCCCTGCTTTCAACAAGATTCGAACTCGCGACCATCTGCTTATCAAAGCGGACTCTATAACCTTGCGGCTACAAGCTCCCCCTATTGAACGGTGAGAAGCCAGATGAGTTACATTGGAACAGGATTATTCACAATGCGCAAGCTGTGAAGCCACCAAAACAGGAGGACGATAAAATGGTGATTAGTGAGATGAGAAACGGCAAGGCCGCTGGGAAGGATGGTATCCTGAAAGAACTTCTAAGAGCGGTAAGCGATACTCAGGATCTGGGTGAACGAACAAATGCTCAGAGCCAGATTTAAGGGAGAGCCCGGGGGGCCCAGGCCACGGGTCCTTAAATTTTTGAGGCCCCCCACAATTCGAGAATAAATTTCAGGGAAATAATAATATGTCAATTTGCAAAGCACATCTGGCCTTTGCAATTTGACATATTTATTGACCTGCAGATGTGTGTAGTTTTTTCCTAGTTTCTGTGGATTATTGTTAGGGTCGCCTTATATTTGCGCAGTCTTTCTCCAATTGTGTTCAAATGTTTGCCTATGGATCGCAATTTTTCAAATTGCGGTAGGTTTTTTTCAGATATCAAGAAAAAAGCTCCGGTTTTCGAGCAGTTGCAGACATCTTTCAAAAACAAATGGCATCTCTGGTCAAAATCTCGTACTCGTACGATAAAAAAACAATTGTGGGGCCCCCACAATTGTAAATCCGGCTATGCAAATACCGAACATCTGGTTAGAAGGTCTCATATGCCCAATCTGCTATAAGGGCCATCGACTGGATTATCGAAAATATCGAGGCATTACGTTGCTCAATTAACGAATGAAAGTGTTCTCCAGTAACCTGTTCTTCAGATTGAGACCGTTAACGGAGTTCATCGTCGGCGAATACCAGGCGGGTTTTAAACAGGTGCTTTCCACGATAAATCAAATTTTTACTTTGCAACAGAACCCCGATAAGTTTCGAGAGAAAACTGGCAGGCTCATCATCTGTTTGTCGATTTTTAGGCGACATACAACTCATTGAAAGTAAACGATCTGTGGCAGATTATGCTGGAACACGGTTTCTCGACGAAAGTAATTAAGCTGAGCCGTATGGCGCTGGAGTGCGTAACCTGCGTGGTTGAATTTCAGTATCGAGTGGAAATTTTGGGTACTGCCGCGAGAGAGTGTATGAGTAAAAAGTTCCCTCATTTAGACACTCCCGCAAGAGCGTGTACCCAACATGACAACTGTCACCACTTGCGCTGAATATCGTTCACATAAGTTTGTTTATTTTCGTTTAAATTCGTTCGTTTTTTCGTTTGTGAACGATATTTTCGCGTTAGTTAGGTTCGATAGTTTTTTTGTCATGTTTGTGAAATAATTGTTAGGGATAGATAGGCCGGTATTTTCCTCTAGCTGCGGAAAAGTGTTGCTGAATCCAGTCTCGGCGGGTTTGTTGTGGTCGGCAGCCATCGCGGGAGTTTAATTTAGCCTCGATCTCGGTACGGGACACACGTCGCGTTTTGTTTTGGTTCATTTTTATGCGCGGTTTGAAGTGTATTTTTCTGCAGTTAGTGTTCCGTTTTTGTGTTGTTTGATGTAAAGGTTGTTCCACTGCCAAGTCCAGTGAAGGTTGTGCCGCTGGCCCGGAATTCGTGTGCTACGACTTGTGATGGCTCGCCAGTGGTAAGCAGTGTTCGCTACCCCGGCTATGTACCAAGGAGCGAAGGAAACCACCCTGCTGAAGTCTGCTGCAGGAGCTGTTGGAAACCGCCATCCCGACAACGAGCAGCAACGTCCCCGCAGCACCCCCACTACTGACAGCTAGAGGAACCGGGATAAACGGATGAGTTTCTATTTCGTTTGTTTTTTCCCTCTTCTGTGTTCTAGAAAAAGTCCGAAAGTCCGTTAGAGGTATGTGGCCGCCCTGTAAGGGTTTCGCCGGGAAAATTCCAGTGTGTACAGGGTGACACCCTGTTACAAGTGATCGAAATCATGCGTGCGGATAGCTAGAGGGCAAAGTTCGAGCGAAATTGAGGGCGGAAACGGCTTGTTGGTCGGCGAAATCATATCATGAGCTGGGCAATTGTTCCAAAAAACAGTGAAAAAGTATCTGCATGAAAGGGGTATAAAACTTAAAATATTAGCACCATAAAAATGACAAAGTAGTGTTTTGCCCAGACCTTGCAGTGTCACACTATGTTTAGGCAACTTTAGCGAATTTGCGGCAAGGCAATATCGAATGTATTTAGTTACACTACTTAAACAAAAAAATTAAATAGAAAAATAAGTTGCACAAGATTTTTTTTTTTGAACTGAAAGTTTGTTCGGATTTTTTTCCTCATACGTTATCTTGGTAAGCTTGTGACATGTGAGCCTTGAAGTAGAAGGACGAGTTGCAGCTGCAAACAGGACCTTCTACGACTACGTAACGAGCTAAGGTCCCGTAGTACGCAACTTGCACAGAACTAGCACTGTGTAGGATGCCCTTCACGCACATGAAGCATGAATTTAAGAAAACTTATCGACGAGCGCTTGGAGTTTTTGAGCGTAAAGTCCTGCGATCGATGCTTAGCGTAAGTTGGTAGGATGAAGTGTGGCGTAGACGCATGAATCACGAGTTGTACCAGGTAAATAAACATGCTGTTATAGGGAAGATAATGCAGCGTGGTAGACAAATGGGGGTGCGGTGCAAGAAGATTCACGATCTGCTGGTGTACGAAGTGACTGGAGGAACGACAGGCATGGTTTTACTCTTTCGCACTATGAATGCTCATTAGGCTGTATTTTGTCAAGAAGGCAGAATTTAAAGAAGACAAGCATTTGTAGAGACACTTTATTTATACAAATTGTCTGAGCATTGTAACGTTGAAATTGCTATAGTTCCTCGGACAGAGTTGGTTTATTTTCGTAGGTACCCTAAGAGCAGCTCTTTCGGTTTTACAAGCTTGGCATGACATTTACGATGTACCTATGGTAATTTCAACAATACAGTGTTTGGACAAATTGAAGAGATAGTGTATCGGTAACTCATACGACCTATCCCAGTAAACGATTCGTCCACCAACAAAGTAAATTATAGTAAGTTCAATACTAGTCAATGTAGTGCTACCTTTCTCATTCTCTCGCCCTCTTCCTCTCCCTCTCCCTCTCCCTCTCCCTCTCCCTCTCCCTCTCCCTCTCCCTCTCCCTCTCCCTCTCCTCTCCCTCTCCCTCTCCCTCACTCTCTCCCTCTCCCTCTCCCTCTCCCTCTCCTCTCCCTCTCCCTCTCCCTCTCCCTCTCCCTCTCCCTCTCCCTCTCCCTCTCCCTCTCCCTCTCCCTCTCCCTCTCCCTCTCCCTCGTCCTCTCCCTCTCCCTCTCCCTCTCCCTCTCCCTCTCCCTCTCCCTCTCCATCTCCCTTTCCTCTCCTCTCCCTCTCCCTCTCCCTCTCCCTCTCCCTCTCCCTCTCCCTCTCCCTCTCCCTCTCCTCTCCCTCTCCCTCTCCCTCTCCCTCTCCCTCTCCCTCTCCCTCTCCCTCTACCTCTCCCTCTCCCTCTCCCTCTCCCTCTCCCTCTCCCTTTCCCTCTCCCTCTCCCTCTCCCTCTCCCTCTCCCTCTCCCTTTCCCTCTCCCTCTCCCTCTCCCACTCCCTCTCCCTCTCCCTCTCCCTCTCCCTCTCCCTCTCCCTCTCCCTCTCCCTCTCCCTCTCCCTCTCCCTCTCCCTCTCCCTCTCCTCTCCCTCTCCCTCTCCCTCTCCCTCTCTCCATCTCCCCATCTCCCCATCTCTCCATCTTTCCATCTCTCCATCTTTCCATCTCTCCCTCTCCATCCCTCCATACCTCCCTCTCCAACCCTCCATACCTCCCTCTCCAACCCTCCATACCTCCCTCCCTCTCACTCTCTCTCACTCTCTCTCATTCTCTCTCCTACTCTCTCTCACTCTCTCTCCTACTCTCTCTCACTCTCTCTATCTCTCTCCCTCTGACTCTCTCTCCCTCTACCTCTGCATATTCCTAGGTTCTCCTTTTTTCAATAGCAGCAGTGGGACTGAAACCGTTTTGAACTGTTTCAACCGTTTTGAACTGTTATTACCTAGTAAACTAACAAAAATAAAATTCCTCCAACATCAAATGATTGCTGTGATTGGTCTCGATTTGTTCGAATATTGAATTATTTTTGTAGCTGCATTTGTAGTTTTGTGGCAGCTCAAACTGTAGCTCATCCAGTTCTTGCCTTCCACGCTGAAGAGCAGATCATCCACCTGCAGGAGTTCCTGGTTCCTGGAACCCCTCAGACCGTCGGTTGAAGAGTGCTGGTGGGTAGCTAGCGAGGCCTCTGCGGAGGTAATGTGCTACATCACCCAATCCGCCGAAGTTGCCGATCCACGGAGAAAGTGGTTCGGAGTGATTGATTCATCACCAGCTGAGTCCTGTGGTATGTACGTTAACGGCCTTGAACTCATCATGTCCTCCGCTTCAGCCAACATAGTTCCGCGGGTCTCACCTTTCGGTCCAATTTTACGCCCATATGCACTTGTAACATTGTCAGCATAGTCTTTGCTGACTTTTCAACTCGTTGTCGGCCCCTATGTCCCGTAGTCAGAAAAGATATCCTGGGTTGCTTCTCGTTTGCAGCAGAACTTCCACTTCTAGGTGAACTGCTAGAATAGCCAGCCAAGTGAACACTGCCATAACTTCTACCGGACCAAACAGTCGGTACCCACTAAGCTGGAAGTTTTACACATTTTGTTGTCGTTTACCGGATCGCAGTACGAGTTTCTGAGATCCAAAATAGTTCTCAAAGTTCGTTCATAACTGTTTCACGGTTGGTACGACTGGATTAGCTTCAAGATGATCCATTCGTCCGCCAAAACGCAGTACACCTCCTTCGTCAAGAAACAAAGTTGATTTGTTTTTGGTAAGGGTACTTATCTAGGAGGGCCTTGGAATGGCCTTGTATTGGACTTGCTTCCACAGATTAATCTGCGCTCGCCTCATCCTTCTGGACAGTAGAAACTGGTTCCTTCACACCGAGGTTCTGGAGTACTTTAGGCGAATTCGAAACCCAGTTGCGTAATAATGTTTTATTATCGCCGATGCTGCTTCAGGGTACTGTCCTACATACTCTAGTGCGTTGAAATTCTTGACGTACTGCGCCGAGCAGGGGAGCAAGTCGAACCAAAATACTACAAGGTATACAGCCCTAGGGGTTGTATGAAATGGTGACGGAGGACTAAATTTATATATATATATATATATATATATATATATATATATATATATATATATATATATATATATATATATATATATATAGATATATATATATATATATATATATATATATATATATATATATATATATATATATATATATATATATATATATATATATATATATATATATATATATATATATATATATATATATATATTCCATTACATATACAAGGAATGGAACAACACGTTCAACTGCTAGCTAGCGTTTTCAAACGAGTAATATCGGAAAATGTAGAGGCTGTTATGGAGGCGACATTAGAGAGCCGTGCGAAATTGCCCAGTGTTGAAACCACAAAAGACTTCAAACAATAATTTTTTAGTTTCTTTCCTATGTTCTGATCGAATAAATTTTTAATGAGAAAACAAGAATCCAAAAACAAAAAAAAAACATTTTTTTCCTAGAAACTTCATTTGTGCGGAAAAATAATAGCCATTTCACTGATTTTTGTCATATAAAGTGCCAAGAATGGTGATTTTTTGATATTTTTGTATGGGAGACCCCCTAGGGGGGTCCCAGGGGGGTAACACTAGCATGGGTGGGTCGGCCCTCCAAAGTTAGTGGGGGTCGGTCATACATTTGGACTCGATTGGGGCACTCTAAATGGGTCAAAACAGGATTTTTTGAAATTTGACCTTTTGGGTACCTACACGTTAGTACAAGGGACATCAGAATTCATTTTAGAGGTATGGTTTTTTGAGCAAAGTATCTTATTTTGATCGATTTTTTGATCCCCTACAAATCGAACCGCCCTAATATATATATATATATATATATATATATATATATATATATATATATATATATATATATATATATATATATATATATATATATATATATATATATATATATATATATATATATATATATATATATATATATATATATATATATATATATATATATATATATATATATATATATATATATATATATATATATAGCGATAAACTGTTCATAGGCAACACTACCGCTTATATTTGATGGTCGTTATTGTAAACATAACGATGCATGAATGCATGAAAATTTAACACTAGTAGTAGTTGTGAAAATTCTCATAACTCTTATCTTCAAGCTTTTACAGTTCTGAAAAGAACTGATTCTATAATCTTCAGCTCGAAATGTGTGCTACAGAACGCTAATGATCGCACCACCGGTAGCATTGAATATTTTGCTTGGCCGCGCAAAATAAAATTTGCTTTGCGCTGTGCTCTCCAGTAGCTGTACCAGCAAAATATCCTGCAGCGTACAATGGTAACTGTTGCTGCCGTACGCAAAATAAAGGTAACATGTTCCGCAGTGCCTGGAAGTTGACTCGTATGCAGCTCTTGTTACCTAATGTCGCATACCTCTAACAGCTATACTCCACTCGCTATTGTGTGACAAACTAGACAGAAGCTGAATTTTCTACACGCAGTCTTTTGTATCGAGTTCAGCGTAGATTTTTACCATGAGGGCGTGGCCACGCAGTTTCGAGAAAGAGAAACGGAACAAAAGACTTTGTTGAATCAAAATATATAGGCAGTAGAATTTATTCCGTCCATGTTATTGTTATCCGTGCTCGGGAAGCAAGCCAATAGCGAGGGAAATGTATGGGAAAGCTTGACCTTGGAACTATTCACCTTTTGTTCACCATTAAGCAGTAAAGTAACAATGTTGAACATTATATCAAACAATTGTTACACATTTTATCTATCCACCGACACATAAATGACTAAGATGCATTAAGTTGTTCGCTTGCTATAATCGTTTGAAATCTGACGCAACCTTTGCCAGTTTCATTTTCAATTTCACAAAATGTAACCTAGTATAGAAAACAAAGACGTAGTCCTACGTCAAAAAGTGCAGCGTCCATTATGTACACGCGCGGAGACTCTTTGGGATCTATCCAGAGGAAGAACTGTTGGAATCTTTGATGCTGTGCGATAATTTTCATCTAGCTCATCTTCATCTGGATTCTTCCCAATTCCTTTCTCTAGGAATCCAGCAATTACGGACAGCAGTGACACCAGCGAATCAGGGCCTTCGATGTTTTTTTAGAAGTTCTCGCATCCATAACAGCTTCCGGCATCTTTGTGCCACGAACTCAGTTTCTATTGAATAGAGAGCGACGCAGGTTTGTTTGCGGGTACCCCAACTTACCAAACCACCGCCTAACTTGATAAGGGAACCGGAGTTGGATCTTTGATCCTCTTTATCTCCAACCCAATCTGCGTCTACAAGGCACTGCATAACTTCGCTTCCGGAGCCCGGATTTCGTTCACCTTTCTATGTTATTTCCGAGGAGCAGAGCAATTCTCACAGGCTTGAGAATTTCCGTCCTGCTTTTATGAAAGGTCCACTTGCACCCTACGATTATGCTTCCAGGTGGCAGAACTACAACTCTTACGCTGTCCCGTAGCAACTGTAGCTCTGTCTTAGTCGCGTTTTGCTTCGGATGGCTTTAGGGAATACTTTCTCAGGCTCATTAGTGCTATTACCGGTGAGACCGGTAACCTCTCCGTAACGTTGTGGCTGAATTCCATTGGTAGATCGATGTCTCCATCTTCTTGACTTGATTGCTCGGCATCATCGTTATTGTTGCAATCGCAATCTCCTCCGACAATGGTAACCATCATCGGTTTCACGGCCGTCGTTGTCGCTTTCTTTTTTATAATCGTCGTTGTCGCTTTCATCATCAAGGGTCTCTTGTTGGCTTCAGGTTGGAGTAGAATTCAACGGTGTTCTCCTTCTGAAAGCTTACAACAAGATCATCTAGTGTCTAGTCTTCTGTGGCATCTCTGCTGATGTAAATTTTGCGAGTGGTTTTGTCCACCGATACGCCTTGTGATCCGGGGAATATTCCATTAACGTCAGCTTCCGAAATGTACGATTAAGTCTTTTCTCTAGTGCTTCGAGATGTGTACCCAGGTGCTGGCACCTAAAACTTGAAGATGGCTGACCATTCCACAGCTCATATGGCGTAATTAAAATAGATCTTGATGGTGATATATTTTGCAGATATTCAGTGTTCAATGCTGTAGATACCGACTCATCTCGACCAGACCGGGTTCCACCGCTCTAAACCTCCATTTTGCTGTGGACTCTGTGTGTTGCGTCTGGATGCCCTCTCGACGATACATAGAACGATCGAAACCTCTTGTTGTACTTTCCTCCACTTTTGGTTTGCGGTCAAACTGGATTTTAGCTGCCTCGACATATTCTTGAATTTTGTCCGCTGCTTCCGACAACTCTCAGAGATGCTCGTTTTCGATTCCTTGGGGAAGGGTGTACGAGAACTTTTACCCTTGCAGTAACACTTGCAGGTTGTCTTGGTTTCGCACTCGTTGATCTCTGATCCGCGATTTTCCTAAAGCAGATGGACTAAATCCCGAAAGAAAAGGGACTGGGTCCCGATGGCCTGATGCCACTCATGCTTCAGAACTTGTTGCTCCCACCGGACAGTAAGTTGTCTTCCTTCGGTTGCTTCACGTAGTAAAAGCATTGTTTGAGTGAACGGAACGGACAAGAGTAACATATTAGAGCTATTATAGCTATTATAATACGACTTAGTAAAATTTGGCAACAAAATTTGTAAGGCATTGTTCTTATGTATTCTAATATTTTGTAACACCAGTTTCAAATCCTGTTAATAATTACTTTATCAAGATAGCGCCACCTGGTAATTTTGTTCCCAACCTCCGGACCGGCAAAAACTTTAATCTAGAACAAAATCTGACAATTTGCGGTAGATGCAGAAGGAATGGGTCAACGGAAACTTTTTCTATCCTCAACCAACAACCAAACTTCTGACACAACACTAAGGTCCCAAACCATTTTTCATTGCCAAAACAGAGCCCAAAGTCATCAAAAAACCGTAATCTTTTGTATATATGCTTTCAGCCGACTCAAACCCTTTGATCGTTGAAACCACTTAACGTCCTAGCGCAAAGATTACATGATAATCTCAATCTAAATTAATTAAACAAACGACAAACATTACACGCTCATTGCAGCCGCATGCCATGGGACCCACGCTACAGCTTGTCGTTATTATGCTGCGGAGCTCGAGCTACAAGGAGAAAAAAGCGGGTGCCGTAAAGCATGCTTTTTTAATGGTTGTGTACTTGTCATTTCGGAACTTTTCCCTCTTCGAGGAATTAGCGCTGCTTGTTGCATGTTGCCTGACGGGTTCGTTGGTTAAACAGCCCGCAAATATTGACTGTTTTGCCTTTTTTTTTCGTGAATGGAGATGAACTTTATGGCACCTCACGACCGTGCCACGGAAAGAATGACGTAATATCGTGCCGTTCGTGAGATGCTAGAAAACTTATCGGAATGAGGAAATCTTTAAAAGAAATAAATTTTATAATGTTTAAATATTAACTAGTTCGAATAGTGCACAACTCTTCTGAAGTTGATGCCAACCTTACTGAACCACATCAATTAGAGCCCTTTTTCCCTAATGTTCATCCTATGGAATCGTATTACACTTTAAATCAGAATGCTTAATACCTCAAGTTTACACATAAACCACAAGCGTCATGGAGTCTGTGCACACCGGGGGAATTCGAGCCCCCCCCCCCCTCTCTAGCACAAGGATACCTTCACGGTACGATGCATCCAGTCAGGCGTGAGAGATAATAAATGTGCTCTAGATTGAGTTTCCGATTTCGCTTTCCCTCGTGCTGAAATTTCCAAATCCTGTGCACAGCAGTGGTGTAAAACGAAACCGATTCGAGCACGATTTCAGAGAATTCCGTCTGTCTGTCCGTTCCGGGATGTCTGTTTCGCTGCCAGACTGTCTTCCACAGGTCGGTGCGCCCCGGAATCGGAGCACTAAATCTTATCACAACCCGTTTGCGTTCGCATTCATTTCCCCCAGAGCAGTGCACACCGTGAATGATGTCTTGTCTGTTTTTCCTTTCGTGCGATCTCTATTTCGCTTTCGACTGAAATGTGGTTCAACATGTGTACGAAAAGCTTCCTATGTTAAGTGCATGTTAAATTGTGCCGTCATTTATGGAGCACTCTCTGTGAATTCTTCTGCTCTACCGCTCAATTGAAATGATCGATATCAACTCGAAAATCGGGCATTTACAGCGTTTCGCAGTTTAACATCCGCTTTGTAATGGCGTAAATACTTTCGGTAATCGCTTCGGTAAATTTTTCACCGAACTGAGTCGGGCTTGCAAATTCCACTGTTCTCAAGTTTACCAATACATGAAATCAATGGACTTTTTCGCACTGGAAGAATCACCTCGTTCGCATGGACTGACTGAATGGACTGAAGCACACTTTCAACATCCTTATGAGCACAGATAAATCGTGCCCCAATTATTTATGCGTGTCGGATTTGTTGGTTTTCCGCGACAGTCCAAGAAGAACTGCCTGCTCCGTTCGGCAAGCAGTCGGTCAGCAAAAACCTCCACCAAAGCTCGGTAAAAATGACCAATCCATTACGAGCGGGCGAGCAAGCGCGAAGCCTTTTGGACGTAAACAATTTATGGCTCGTTTATCTTCGGGCAGTATTTTTTCAACATAAATCGTTGCGGTGCGGGTATGAAACGTCGGTGCACATAGAACCCACATTATGGAAAGTGTTTAGGACTTTAATCACAGGCTTCACTAAATAAAATATTTGTGTGGATAAAAAGGTTTCACAGTGTTGTCATGAACTGATTTTATAAGAAACAGCTTTAACAAAAATAACGTAAATCTTGTTAAGTTTTGTTTGTGTATACCGCAATAACTGATTAAAGCATGAATTTTTACTTTAAAAAAACGTAAAATAACAAATAGAATATAGAAAATCGGTAAATTGCAATGATGCCAACGCGATCAATTATGAAAAAACAGATACATAATAAATTGAAAAACTTCAAATGTAAATTGAAAAACTTCAAATGTGTTCAAATTTACCTGAATTAAGGTATTCACTTTCACTTACTAGGATCTTAATTCACTGAAATCCATGAATGAGAAAGACTATTTCGAAACAGAATAAGAAATAACAAGTGAAAATGAGAAATGAGAAAAGCGATATAGATTGCGAAATAGAATGAGAAAATCAAAACAGGAAAAGAATTTCGAAAAATAAATTAAGTTTGAAAAAAAAAAAAAGAGAAACTAAAAAAGAGAAAGAAAATTTCGAAAGAGAAAAATTATTTTGAAAAAATTAATCCTCCTAGCGGTCAGACCCAGCCTTTCTCATTCAATCTTATTATTTATGAAAATAGATTTACATGAACGCTTCAATCCAATAAATGTATATTCACTCTTTAAACGCAGTCCGGTCTGTCTGTTCCATATAGGCTCAAAAACTACCGAACCGATCGACGTGAAAATTTGTATGTAGGGGTTTTCAATGCCAATAAAGGTTCCTATGATAGTTTGAGACCCCTTCCACTCCTGGAAGGGAGGGGTCCCATACAAATGAAACATAAATTCCAGCACAACTCAAGAACAAACCAAGAAAATGAAACCGAATTTGGCATGTGGATGTTTTAAGGGGTAACAAATATGTCCATAACAGTTGGACGCCCCTCCTTTTTCTGGAAGTGGAAATGAAACACAAATTTCTGCACATCTCGAGAGCTAACCAACTACATGGAACCATATTTGGCAGGTGAATGTTTTTTGTGGTAATAAATTTGTTCCATAATCGACCTCAGGCAACATTTTGGATTGTAAGATGGCGACTTTCGGTTTTGGGGAAACAGCCAAAAATGGCCTATTTCCACCCAATATAATAATATCCGGATCTGGAATGCTACACAGAAGCTAAAATCGATCGAAATTGTCTTCAAATGCCATCATGAAATCCAAAATGGAGTCAAAATCATGAAATCCAAACCTCCGGTTTCTGAAAAACAGCGGCAAACGACCAAATACCACCACATATCACATACCACATATGGGTATTTCCGGAACCGTAATGATGCACTGGAGCCACAAATCGACTTCAGATAACATTTTGAATTGTAAGATGGCAACTTCCGGTTTCTGGAAAACGGCCTGAAGTGGACGATGGACAGAAGCTAAGAATTGATCACAGACACAATCTTGAATTTTAAGATGGTGACTTCCGGTGTCTGGCAAACAGCCGGAAATGACCAAATACCATTCAATATGAATGTTTTCGGAACCAGAATTACGCCCAGAGGACAGAAATTGATTTCACAGGCAATTTTAAAGTCCAAAATGACAACTTTCGGTTTCTGAAAAACAGTCCAAAGTGACCAAATACCACCCAATATGAGCATCTCTGGAACCAGAATGATGCAAAGAGCTAACAATTGACATCAGGCGCCATTTTAAACACAGTTGAAAATAACCGAATAATACTTAATATGGATATTTACGTAATCGAGATGATGCATAGAAACCAAACATTGACCCTGGACACCATTTTGAACTTAAAGACGACCATACAACACTGGTAGAACGGACACGTAAACGGGACCAGACAACAACACTTATTGCTCTTACTTACTAGTGTAAAGACGACCACTTTTAGTTTCTGGAAAACAACCAAAATAACTAAATACCTCCCAATATGGGTATTTCCGGTGTTATATTGATGCCAGAAAATCTGCAAAAAAAAACGAATACCACCCAATATGAATATATTCAGAATTAAAACGATGTACAGAAGCCAAAAGTCGAGGATGTTGTCATTTCGATAAAACCAATCATTTTAAACGAATTGTTATTTGTCTTTGATCATATCCCATGGCCGATTCGTCGTGCATTTGCAGATTTTAAACACGCAAAGAATCAATGAATTTGGAACGTTCAAATTGTATGATACCACATTTAAATTATGTTGAGGCCTCTATATCGATCAAAGCAAGTGTAGTTTTCAATAGTCTTTGAATTTCTTTTCTTTCAATAACTTTTGAGCCACATATCAAATTGTTATGAAGTTTGTTATTTGTAAGTTTGAGAGATGACTCGTTCGTATGACACTAGTTATGTTCAAATAAGTCATGTAATCTTTGAGATAATAGACTTTCATTGTTTTATAAATAATTTATTACATAACGGTTGCTTAACTTCGATTATAATCAAATGAAATAGGAACGTACAGGGCAGCCAAAATTTTTTGAAACCACGTGTTCAATCATAATTCATCAGTTAACTCTTAACTAGCCCGCTCATCTGATAATAATATTGATCAAATCGGTTGTGTAGTTTCAGAGATAATGAAGTTTCGTGATTTTCACATTTCGGTACATTTCAGACGAAATTACAGTCCGATTACAGTAAAATTCAACAGGGTGTTATGAAAACAGCTAGACTTATTATTTGACACTAATTTTGCGGAAATCGGGTCAGCCATCTCTGAGAAAAGTGAGTGAGTCCAAGAAGTCTTCGGAATATGTTCCTTTTCATAGTTGGATTTCACATTTTTAAACATTACAGGCAAAGTAATGATCTGATTGCAAAACAATTCAATAGGGTCTTATGGGGCAACTAGATTTGACACTGATTTTATGAAAATCGGTCCAGCCATCTCTGAGAAAGATGAGTGAGATTAAACAGTCCTAAAAACACGTTTCTTTTCATAACTTTTAAACCACATGTCCAATCTTTATAAAATTCCAAAGTTAAGGGTTTTATAGGTAGCCCGTTCATTTGAAACCAATTTTGTTCAAATCGGTTATGTGGTTTTGGAGATAATGATGTTTCATGATTTTCACATTTTGATACATAACCTCTAAACTAAAAATCCGATTACAATAAAATTTAATAGGGTCTTATGGGACAACAAGTCCTTTTATTTGCAATTAATTTCATGAAAATCGGTCCAGCCATCTCTAAGAAATGTGAGTGAGAATAAAAATCTGCACATGCACACACACACACATACACACACACACATACAGGAAATGCTCAACTCGTCGAGCTGAGTCGAGTGATATATGCCATTCGGCCCTTTGGAGCACTTTTATATCTTCGGTTTTGCAAGTGATTGCTATACCTTTCTAGGGGAAAGGCAAAAATGAATAGAAAACATAATTTCATACCTAAAGAGGAAAATTCGAAAAGGAAAAGGAGTCGAAGAAGAGGGAACATTTAGAACAAAGGGAATAATTTAGGAAGAGAGGAATTATTTCACGAGGCAAAAAATTAGTAGAGATTTTTTTTAAAAGAGAGCGATAGTTCGTACAAAAAACACGGGCAGAAGGAGAAATTCGAAAGGGAAAGAAATACTTTGGCTGACCAAACTTTATCGAGAGTAAAACGGGACCAACGACTTCAAAAACGGGACACATGAAAGATTTAATAATATTTAAAACTGTTCTAAAACATACAAACAAATAATCATTACTTTTCTAAACCTGCCTCAATCTGTACAATAGTGAACTTCTGAAGAAATTTTACGTGGTAAAGAGTGATTTTTGGGAATAAGCTTGTGAAATCTGTGATTTTCAAGGCCTCGTTCCGTTCGTCACGGAGAAGGTGATGCGGTACTGCAGAAAGGTACAAAACTTTCTCAGTAATATTAATTCCTGGCAGTTTAGAAACATTTTTCCAGTTTAACAAATTTTAATGTAAAGTTCCATTTCGAAATATTTTAAAGGACAAGCCAAAAACGATACAGAATGGTAAAAAACGGGACGGTTATAAATGGACGAAAAAACGGTACTGTCCCATTTAAAACGGTACCTGTGGTCAGCCTAGAACTACTTCAAAATTTGAAGAATAGGAAGAAAATTTTGATAGAGGAATAAAATATCGAGAGGGACAGAGAAATTCAGAAGAGATAGGAAATTCTGAGAGTAAAAGAGAACTTCGAAAGAGCTAGAGAATTTCGAAACAGAAATAGAAGAGTAAAAAGAATTTCAAGAGAGAGATGATATTAAAGAATTAAGAGAATTTTCAAAGAGAAAGATTCTTTGAAAGAGAAAATGACTTTGAAAAGAGGAATGAAAAATGTCTATACAGAATTTATTGAAACAAAAAGAAAAACAATTCAACAGACAAAGAGGAGGAGATTCACGAGAGTGAAAGAAAATTTAAAAATAAGCACGAAAATTTTGTATAAGAAAATGAATATAAAATAAGGTAAATATAAATTTGGAAGAGACAAAGAACTTCTAAAATAAATTAAAGAATTTTATGAGAGTAGGAAAATTCTAAAAGAAAAAAGAAAATTTTTGGGAGCAAAAAAGATCTTTGAGAGGACAATGAAATTTCGAAAAACACAAGAGAATTCCGATAGAAAATAAGAGAAAGAAACTCCGAACAAGAAAAAGGATATCGATAGAAGAATAAGGATTGTCGATATTAAAGATGAAATATCGATATTTGTTTTATCGATATTAAGAGCGGCATCAATAGTGAAATCGATATTACTAGCCGATATCGATATTTTATCGATATTTTCTTCATATATTTTTTGTTTGGCTTTCAGTTAGGCCTGAAACAAATGAACGCCAACGTGAGCGATCGGGCGAGATTTTTGCCGAAGGTTATTAAACAGCCGTGAGTAGAGTTGTTCATTAACCTACGGCGAGAATCTCACCCGATCGGTCGCGTTGGCGTTCAGCATATTTCATGCCTTAGTATTGCATATTCCGGCGAAGTGTTTGCTATTTCATCTCGTCCATTAGGACAGCGGGCCAATTGCTGATCGCTTTATGCAAGGTGCATTTTCCAATCAGATTAAACCGACGTTTCGTGAGCCGCGTCTCCTAATCGTCACTGATCCATTGACTAATCACCAGCCAGTTACTGAAGCATCCTGATCGGTTTAATGTGGTGGTTATTGCCCCGAGAAGTTCCACACCCAAATTTCTGGAAATTCGCTCTATACATGCTGTCAATAAAAATGGAAACATGGCAACCATATTTCTGTCCAACTGCTTACATTTTCCATCTACCACTTATTGATTCTAATACCAACAATTCTGGTATCTACTTTTTAGTTGGTTTGCCCTAAAATAGCTGAAATAGAGAAAACATACTTAAATTGCTATGGATCTATTTTCGAATAAATATATTTATTAATGGAGAAACCAAGCCTTAACCGGGAAAACTGAGAGAACCTGAAAAAACCTGGAATTGTTTGGAACCGGGATAAACCGGGAATTTCACTGAATATTACAAGCCGGGATGAGATTGTCAGCTATCTCATGGCGATCAATAAAATTTCTTGAATAAGTTTTCTCGAAAACGACCAAGAAAGACTGGTCTTCTGACCCGGAAGAGATGGCTGACAGGTCACGGGCTGGATGGCACAATCTCACCCCGGCTGCCAGTATATTCGACTCATTTCCCACAGTGCTTATATCAGTTTTGTTTTTATTCATCTTTCTCCTGGAAGCTAACTTGACCACGGTAAGTAGCTGTCAAACGGCTCGAATTTTGCCTAGAGCAAATGGTTCACAAAGATAATCTCGCGGGAACTGTAGTTGACAGATTTCGCCAAGAATACTCACAACTGTTGAGTATGCATTCGACGGAGACATTGCTGACTTCCTACCGCCGTAGTGAAAAACGCCTTGATACTTTCTGTAGAGATCTGATAACTGGTTTAGGCAAGAAACGTCCTAACTTGACCGTGTTTATTAAGTAGATTTTGATCCAGCGGTTGATGTACGATGCAGTACAGGATGCCGGTGGTGAAGACGAAATTGATATCACCAAGTTGTTAATCTATTACGCTCGCGTTTCACATAGCCGATATGTTGAATTGTTGAAGACAAAGAAGAAGGAGAATTCAGATCAAGATGAAGAACCCAGAATGAAGAATGCAACGGCCCGTGCTCTTGGAGCTAATGTGTTTAAGTGTTATTCTTTTATATATTGATTCTTAGGTGGTTGAGGTAAAAACGGTTCCTACAAACTTAATTTGGCCTAGGAGTCCCCGGTAATGAGTATTATATGCGTTGTTTATAAGTTTTAGAAATTCTACGCCCTTGCGAGCAACCTTCCGGCAGTTAACCGGAACATTCGCCATGGCGGACGAAAACATGCGTGCAGGCATGTTTTCAAGCTTTTTCATTGTTTTTTACTAATTCCTCCTCCGTTTTCGCGACAAAATTGTTGGAATAGATCCTGCACTTCAAGTTTGCTCAGAAATTCTCGATGGGACGCAGCTGGGGGACGTTGGGCGGATTCGCCGACTTCGGTACCACATCGATATTAAGCCGCTCCATCTCCTCCAACGATCGCTTCGAGTAGTGGGCCGACGCCAAATCTGGCCAGAACACCGTGTCTTCGCCCTTATGGTATTTCTTGATAAACGACGCAACTTCTGGCAGGCACTTCGTACTATAAATTTCCTCGTTCACGGCCAGCCCGAAGCAAAAGAAGAGCAACTTTGACATCCCTTTCTCGCTGATTGTCAACCACAGCCGCACCTTCTTGGGGAACTTGGTCTGTGAAATATACTTCACCTCGGTGCTCACTTTCTTCGTAGGGGGGGTAAAATACGAAGTGCCCTACTAATCGTTGTCATCTAGGGTTAGATAGGTCTCGTCGTCCATCACCACTGCCACATCGCGATTTGCCGGCGAAATCGACTTGACCATCTTAAACCGCTGTCGCTGCGTCATTGCCTGCAGCTCCGAGACTAGCACCAGTGGACGGGACTGCCGCTTCCTGACATGTATGCCCATGTTTTCCAAAAACTTTTTCACTGTTTTACCGCATGCACCAACCTCCCGGCCAAGTGCACGCAGCGATTTAGCCACTTTTCCCTCGGTCTTCCTCTTCAGCATCCTTTGAAGCTTCTTGTCGTTCAGGGTCGTTGGCCGTCCGGAACTGGGCTTTCTTTCGATGCTCTGATCGTTGTCCAATTGTGTCAAGATATTGTAGATGCCGGAACGGGCATACCCGGCGTCTACAAAGTGCCGCACGATGTCCGTTTTTGGCGTGGTAGGGTACCATTTTTTTACCGCAAACGTTATCCTCTTGGAAAAGATGACGCCCGTCACATTTTTCGAATTTCTGCAACAATATCTCTGGATTATAATAAGCCTGAACACGCTTAAAAAGTGACTATATTAGAATGTAATTCGAAAATGGGATGTAAATGGACAGTCACCCTTTTTTAATCCTTAACTGTATGAAAAAATGCAGAGTTCTGAAGTACAAATAACCGGGAAAAATATTTGAACGAACCGGGAATTTAATATCGAGTTTTGAGTGGCCACCCTACTTAACGTTTGTTTTCAGTATAATGTGCACTTTCAATGAATATCTTATATTGTGTGTAAGCATTTTAAATCAAATTTTAATGCCATGATGAATTTATGATCGGTAGGCAAAATTTTGCCGGCAGCACTCCCCTGATGGCAACCAAGAATATCCGACAGCAATATCGAGTCGCAATATCGAAATATCGATAATATCGAATGCGCCAATATCGGCCCAGAATATCGATATTGTGACGAGCGAATATCGATAATATCAAATATCGATAAAATATCAACAACCCTAAGAAGAATAATTGGAGAAGAGCTCTGAAAAGAATAAAAATTTCGAGACAAATACAAGGGTTTCAAAACAGAAACGAATTGATAAAGATAAATACAAAGCAGAAATATATAAGAAATTTCAAAAGAGAAAGAGAGTTTCCAAAGAGCAAGTGAATGTGAATTTTGAAAGAGAAAAAAAGGAATAAAACTTCATAAAACGAAAAGAATTAAAATTCAAGAAGCAAAAAAATATTTTAAAGAATAGAAAACGTCCAAAAAGGAAAATTGAATATACAAAAAGAAGGAAAAGTCTGAGAGAAAATTTCAGATGAGAAAGAATGTTTCGAAAGAGAAACAAGGAACTTTTTATATAGAAAATCATTTGAACAGGTCAGGAGAATTTCAATACACAAAGTAAATTTCAAGAGATATGAAAATTTCAAAGAAAAGCGGGGAATTCCAAAAAAGAAAGAGAATTGCAAGAGAGCAGAGGAAACATCAGAGAAAAAAATTATATTGAAAGAGATGCAAAAATAAAAAAAAAAAATAAAAGAGAAATGAAATGTAAAGAGAAACATAAAATTTCGAAAGAAAAAGAGAATTCCGAAGAAAGAAGAGGATTTCGAAAGAGTCAAGGATTTTCGAAAAAGAAATAGAGAGTTGTAGGATAAGAAAATTTTGAAATACAAATAGAATTTAAATAAGGAAAGTTATCTTCAAACGAGAAAAGGAATTCAAAATGTGGTCCTATGAATTTTAACACCAAAAGATAATTTCAAAACTGAGAGAGAATTGTGAATGAAAATATAATGTTTTAAGAGTTGAAGGTATAGCGAAAAAGAGAAGAGAAATAGGAAAAAATTAATTAATTTCGAACTTACAAGAGATTTTCAAAAGCGAAAAAAAATTCGTGAGAGAAGAAAATTTCAATAGAAAAAAGGAACAGGCGAAAACTAAGAAACTTTGTTTGACGTAATTTCAAAATTCGAAGAAAATTTAAAACCAATAAAGCGAATTATTTTGAAGAGAAAAAAAAAGTTGAGAAAACAAAAAGCAAATTTCGAAAGAGATATAGAAAAAGAATAACGAAATCTAAGGAGTGAAAAATCCAAAAGGCAAAATATGGGAGAGAAAAAAATCCGAAAACTACAAGAATTTAGAAAGAGAAAAAAAAATCGAGAAAAAAGTTCTTATCACTTTGAATGAAAATTGGAAAAAGAGCCAAAACTCTGAAAAAAAAAGAATTCCAAAAGAGAAGGGAAAAGGAATTATTGAAAGAGATACTACATTTGAATAAAACAAAGATGATTTTAAAATAAAAATAATATGTCGAGAGACACAGATAGTTTGAAAAGAGCAGGAGAATTTCGAAAGACAAGGAAAACTTTAAAACAGTAATGGAATTTTAAAACAGAAATAAAATTTCGAAGGGTGAAAAAAATTTCAAAAGAGACAGAGACATTTAGGCAACACGTTGACTGACCCATAATTGTAGAGGGACTGTACTACAAACATTTTTTTGAAGGAATTTATAGCCCAACAACAGTTGCTGTATAATTTTTTTTCAATTTTAATACATTTTAAAAAGTTACGTTATATCGAGGTAAAAGTTACTTTATATCGAGGTACGTTATATCGAGGTTGCCTTATATCGAGGCATGACTGTAGAAAAATAAAGAATTATATGAGGATTTCAACAGGGAAAGAGAATTTTGACACACTAAAAAAGGGTTTTGAAAGAAAAAGAGTATTAAGAAAGAAAATTTAAAAAAAAAGAGAAAAAATACGAAGTTTCGAAAGAGAAAAGCAATGAAGCAGAAAGTGCAAGAGAAAAAACTTCAAGAGAGAAAAAAAAACAGTATTCAAAAGCTAAGGGAATGTCCAACGAAAAAAAAAATTGGAAAAGAAAAGAAAAATAATTCGATGACAATTTCGAGAGAGAATGCCAACTTCGAACGAGCAAACAAATTTCAAAGAAGAAAAATTTGGAAAATGAAGAAAAAAATCGGAAAAGGAACGGCATCAAGAAATAGAAGTTGCATTTCTGAATAAATAAAACATTTGGAAAGAGAAAGAGAATTTCGAAACAGAGAGCGAATTGAGGATTTAGACTACTTAGTAGGAGATATGGGAGTTCTTTCAAAAGAGAACAAAAATTTAGAATGAAAAGAAAAATTTAGAAAGAGAATTTGATCAAATGAATCAAAAGAGAAAGACAATTTCCAAGGATTTAGGGAATTGAGAAATGGACAGGAAATGTTGAAAGAGACGGAGACGCTTAAAATTGAACAAGTGTTTCAAAAGTTTACGAGAATTTCGAAAGAAAGAGAAAATTTCGGCCGAGAAAAGTAAATTAAAAAGGACAAGCGGATTTCGAAAAAAAGAGAAAAGGAAATTTCGGTCGAGAGAAACATATCTGAAAAGAAAATTTTGAGAGAGAGAGAAAATTTTAGTAGTTAGGCTGATACAAATTTCGAATTCTTTTTATGTGCAAGGTTAACAAAGTTAGCAGAGGGGGTGGCAAAAAATAAATAACACCGAGACGAAAAAAAAGAAATATCTTTGATCAAAGTTTGTGTGCAATCTATGACGTTTGTAACTTGCACTCAAATAAATATTAAAAAATAACACTTTATTATTACTATTATTTATTTCGCTTGTCTTTCGACGACACTCTCGCTGTCACCTGACTTGTTTGTTGCTAAATTAGGCATATATGCTGTCGGAAAACTAATGCAATGAACAAAACGGTTTGAGCTTTTTTTTCTTTCCCTTCCAATATTCAAGATTTTTGAAGGGGGGGGGGGGTGACATAAAATGAAAATAAAATTTGTAACGGCCTTATGGGAAATTTTGAAAAACGAAGAGAATCAACAGAGAGAAGAAAGTTTGAAGGTAATTGAGAAAGAGTATTTCAATTAAGGAAGAAAAATTAAAAAGATATACTTAATTAAAAAGTGCCAGAAGAAGAGAATATCCGAAGTGAAAAACACATAAAAAAGTTAGATGAAATGTGGATGAAGGAAAGAATCGAAAAAGAAAATAAAATGGGAAAAGAAAAAAGAATTAAGCAAAAGTATTTCAAACGAGAAGGAGCATTAAAAAGGAAATTCGATAAGACAAAAAATTAATGGGTGTAACAAAACAGTCGTATCAGAAGGAAAATAATTATTTGCGGAGAAAAATTTTTAAAGAAAATTTCAAAAAATGAAGAGAGGAGAATTTTGAAAAAAAGAAAAACAACTTTAAATGAGATAAAAAAAAACTTCAAAGAGGACAAAAATTGAGAAATAGACAAATGGAATTGGAAGAAGATTTCGAAAGAAAACCAAAATTTCAAAGAAGGAAGAAACTTTTGAAATTTGTATTGAATTTTAAAAAAGAAGAAAAATTAATGGGAAATGTAATGGAAAATGCAAAATAATTAGAGAAAAGGTTTTCAAAGAAAAACTTCTATACGAAACTATAATTCAAAAACCGGAAAAGAATTTTTAAACCGAAAGCGAAAGCTAACGGAGAAAGACAAGCAAAAGAGTATTTATAAGAGAAAGAAAATTTGAAAGAACTTCTCGAGAGAGAAAGAATATCGAAAAAGAAGACGAAAATTGATTTAGAAACATAAAGCGGAGGAGAATTTCGAAGAAGGAAGGAAAACATAGAGCTTCGAAACGAGAAAAAGAATTAGGACTGAGAAAAAGCATAGCGGATAAGAAAAAATGAAGTGGTTGTGTATGAGACACGCCCGCTGGATTAACGTAGAATTACGACAATACTAATGTTATGTCGTATTCGCTCTCTTACGCTCTCTGTTTTCGGTTTTTCAATTTGTACCTCTATTCTAGAATGTTGCCGTAAGAAGTAATTCTACGTCAAACCATAGGGCCATGTTACTCAGTTCGAAAGGTGCACAACCGAACGTAGCAAGAAAAGACTCATTCACTGTCACTGAGTCACAAAGTACAATTTCGAGCAAGCTTATATAGATCTTAGACAAAAGGTTCCACAAGCAACAAATTTTAATGATTTTTGTACTATTGTTCCGACGTTTTAAGATTAAACTCCTATAAAGTAAGAAAGAAACAAAAACAATCTCAAAAAGTTCCTTGGATAGATGATTATGTACACAATCAGAGGATCAGAGAACAGTTGTATCGAAGAACGTTAGAATGGCCCAATAATGCTCTAATCAAATTAAATTATCGTAAGCAAAAAAATTATGTTACCAAGATAATCAGACAAAAACAAAAACAGTATTACGTTTCTTCAATGGAAATCAATCGTCATAACATACGAAAAGTATAGAGTATCATGAACGACATCGTGTTTCTTAAGCAACGTTCAAATAACAAAAAGATAATAACGGAAATATTTGTAGATAACTCGGCGGTAATTGATATGACTAGGATCTGTAACGTATTTAATGAACATTTTGTCAGCATACCATGGACGCTGCAAAGAGCTCTCCAAAAAGAATTCTGCAACCAACAGCAAGTTTGCACTTTAAATAGTAGTTTACCTAGATCAATTGTGATGCTACCATCGATTACTGAAATAGGGAATTATATTTGTGATGTGAAAAGTTCCTGCTCCACTGGTTTAGATTTGATACCGGTTAAGTTCTTGAAACAAAACGCAGATTTCATTTTCCCTATTTTAACCCCCCTTTCAACCATTCTCTAATAGAAGATGTTTTTCCTGATCAGCTAAAAAAAGGACGAGTTACTCCTGTTTTCAAAAAAGGAACCAAGTCAAATGTTGAAAACTATAGACCTATTTCCATACTGTCAAACTTATCGAAACCGTTCGAAAAGCTTATTCATACAAGATTGCTTAGTTTTCTGACAATCAATCATTTGATTGATCAACACAAACTCGGATTTCAGCCTCGTTCCAATAACACAAGCGCTGTTGCAAGTTTGGTTAATGATATTCAGACAGGTGTAGATCAGAAGAAGATTTGTTCGGCAATCTTCCTGGATGTTTCTAAGGCTTTTGATTGTGTTCCACATGACAAGCTTCTATTGAAACTTTATAATTACGGAATAAGAGGAAATGCTCACAGTCTAGTTAAATCGTTTCTACAAGGAAGAACACAAGTAGTTCAACTGGAAGGGCACAGTAGTCAGGAATATAGGACCGATTACGGAGTACCTCAAGGTTCAACATTAGGGCCGCTCTTGTTCATAATATACGTCAATGACATATTCAAACTTCCTTTGAAAGGTACGCTCAAAATGTATGCAGACGATTCCGTTCTCATATATAATGCTGATAGTCATGAGCGTAGCCAGAGTTTCAAATAGGGGGAGGGGGGGCAAGCTCTTCAAAATTTTATAAGTAAAAAATGGTACACTAAGGTCGCTTTTTACGCGGTTGTTTTTACGCGGCTTTTTTTTACGTGGATTCCAAAATTTACGCGGATTTCGAAATTTACGCGTTTTTTTTACGCGGATTCCGGAATTTACGCGTTTTATAAGAGGCACGTATCCCCCGCGTAAAAAGCAACTTTAGTGTGTTTTGAAAAACATAAATAAATACTAGTCTTTAGTGATTGTTACATTAAGGCAACCAGTGAAAAGTTGTCCTTGACATTAGAGTGGAACATCATCGAGTTTGTCTTTGACGAAGAAAACGGAGTTACGTTCGGACGTTGTTGTTTAACCGCTACCAGGACCTCTTTGAGAACGATGCAGGCCAGCTGAATGATGCGGCGAAGGTACGTTTACTTCTCCGGAAGCTGGACACCCATTCGCACAGCCGCTATCTCAACTACATCCTGTCAAAGCTTCCCAAGGACGTGAAGATTGAAGACACAGTCAAGATTCTCAATAAAATCTTCTGGCATCCAACGTCAAACGTTCCGGAAGCAGTTCATGTGTCTTTTCACGATTGTTGTTGACCATCTGCCGATGAACACACAGCAAGCAGAGAGCACTCAACCGCTGTTCAAATATTGTTGACCTCAGCCAGGTTTTCACCCGACGTAATGTGCTGAACGAGCGTTCAATCGTGCATGTTTCCATGGTTGAGCAAGTGCAATTTTAACGGCTTTCTCAGTCGCAGGGAAGAAAGAACGGGCTTTAGCTAGCAGGTCTATAAGATCCAACTCTTCCAAGTTCTCACGGTCTGCTCTCATACTGCTGCAATATTAATATAAAACTTCCATCTCTCAAACAAAATTGTCAACTTCATAAAAAAATACGAAATTTTCGGTTTTGCGCGTGAACTTCTCCAACGACATGCGTATTACGTTAGCGGGATGCAGCAAGGCAGGTGCACTATCTTCATCGAAGCGTGTTTTCAGTGAGGTTACAAGAGAATCAAAGTAAGGAATTGTCACAGCTCGGTTCCGATACTCCAAGCTAGTTGATGCAGGCGGATTTGCCCGGTACTTTTGCCGCTGCAATATCCTTGGTGGATCAACTGAAAAACCTGTGCAATTCCACACAACATAGCGCAAGCATTTCAATCAATTATTTTTGATCTGGCTGATACTTTACACAGATGTTTCTATGGGCTAAAGATGTCGTTTTCTTCTATTAGAGTTATTGAAAACAAAATTCTGCACCAATTTCAAAATTTAGGGAGGGGGTGGGGGGCGATGCTCCCTTCTGGCTACGCCTATGCTGATAGTTTATAACAATTATTTACCTATATGCAGCATGATCTGAACATCGTAAATATCTGGTTCTATAATAACGGATTAACAATAAATGCAGCTAAATCTAAGTACATGATTTTTTCTAGCACTGACCGTTTGGAGTCAATAAATTTTAATCTTTTCTTAGGTGCTAACAGAGTTGAAAGAGTTCAATTTCATACTTACTTAGGGTTACTGATACAACAAAATTTGAAATGGATTAATCATATAGATAGTATTCACTTAAAATTAGTTAAATTCCTTGGTATGCTTAGAAGAACTAGCTACATGTTGCCACCCAAAGAGAGAAAATCTTTGTACTATGCTCATGTTCTCTCGAAATTAACTTACATGAATATTGTCTGGCAGAATGCTCCAGCATACGTTATCAACAAAATTACAGTTACATCAAATAAGTTTATACGAACTACTTTTTGGGAGCAGTACAATAATCCTGAACAACCGACTTGTTTTTGCATAATAAAGCAAAGCCTTGGTGCTACATTCCGTATCGGAATTCGACCTTCTGTTCTACTATACACAGACTTCGCAGCCGACTGTTAAAGTGTACAGGACAACTGCGGGGCTAGCGCTACGATCCTACTAACACTAACAGTCTCTCCCGGGCCGGGACTCGAACATACGACGACTGGCTTGTTGGGCCAGCATCGTACCTCGAGACCAGCTGGGAGATGATGTTTTTGAATAATAACATGCTTAATTTCAATCAAATTAAATTTTACGAAGCAGTACTGTTTATTTACAAAGTCAAAAATAATCTCATCAAGAATAATATTAATCTGCTAAGAAATCGAGACGTCCATAGATATGAGACACGTGCAATTAATAATTTAAGAGTATCTGCACCAAGAACAAACTACTTACGATTAGGGTGTATGTACAGTGCAATAGTAAACATCAATAACTTACCTTCAAATATTTCAAATATTGTTCCTCTCCATAAATAAAAAAGCTTTAAAAGCTTACATATTGAATTTATCAAGTGATTTGTAAATTGAATCAACTGAGTAATATCTTGTTCATTGAACTATCCTAAATGCAAAGAAGCCGTGATAACAAAGACCTCAATATCAGTCATTTTGTGACTGTCGGAGGTTTACTGTACCTTATTGTAAATGCATTGAATTTGCAAACCTAAATTGTATATACGCTTAGACAATAGTTAGGAAAGTTTTGGCTAAAACTTTCCCCTTCTTCTGCTGTATTACTTACTAATCCCGAGTTACCGCGGTTAGTGTGTTATGTTAGTGTGTTTGAATATGTGTATGAATGTTAATAAATGAATGATGATGGATGCACGCGGATATATATGAATGCGTTACTAACCCCGAGCCCACCGCGGGTAAACGGTCCAAAAAGCTAATGAGTAGAATAAGTTAGGTTAAGGTTAAGTTAAGCCAATGATCTCGAAAACGAAGAAAAAGAAAGTTTTAGCAGTTAAATATCATTTGTTGCAATTATCGATAACCTAGCTCGAAAATGGGATCCCTAACGGGATCTGGTATATACGGACCCGATATCAGGGAAACGTTTTCCCTGGGAAAATGGCCCACCGTTTTTCAAGCAGCGGTATATGCCATATATATCTGCGCAAAAATATGTCTGCAACGCAACTACAGACATGCGAAAATCGGTATATTCTCGGACAGTCAAGCAGCACTTGACTTGTTTGGGAATGCATTGAAACTCTACGGGAACTTTCCCGACAGAATTCAGTGTTTCTGTTTTGGGTGCCCGGACACTGCGGAGTCGCCGGTAATGAACACGCTGACTACCTAGCAAGACAGGGATCAGCTCAGCGGTTTATTGGCCCTGAGCCGTTTCTGGGTACGTCCCTATTTTCCGCAATCAAAAGCGAACTACTAACTTGGGAAAGGCTGGAAATAGTATCCCAATGGCAACAGGCACAGGGTTGTAGACAAGGCAAACAGTTTATCTATCCGAACCCTGGAACCGCCAGAAAGCTACTTAGTCTAAATCGTAGTGACCTACGGATAATCACGGGACTCCTCACCGGACATTGTCCCGCTTTTTATCATTTAAAAAAAATCGGCGTAGTGTTGAACGACACCTGCCGATTCTGCAAATCTGAACCAGAGAGTTCAGAGCATTTGCTTTGCTCTTGCGAAGCTCTTGCTTCCTCTAGGTACAACTTCTTAGGAAGTTACCTTTTAACTCCATACCAAGCATGGAGCTCCAATCCCAAGCAGGTCATTAGTTTTATTTACAACAAAACAGTTCTACTCCATCAATGAGTACGAACAATCCGTAACCTGTGCACAGCAATCGGGGCCCGCCACAAAAGACAATCAGCAAGAATGTCGCAGTGGCATTTCAGTACCCAGTGCCCTTCAGGCATACAGAGAAAAAAAAATCGATAACCTAATTAAATAAATAAACAAAAATAAAAAAAAAGAGAAAAGGAAAATCGAGAAAGAAAAAGAAGCATAATTTCAACAGATTAAGAGAAACAAGCTTTCAAAAGGAAGAAAAAGGAACTTCCAAAGAAGTAAAAATTTCAGAAATCAAAAGAAAAAAAATGCAAGATAGAGAATGAAAATTTTAAAGGAGGAAGAAAATTTTGAAAGAAGAAAGAATTTTGAAAAGAGAAAGAAGAATTTTGGAAGAGAGAGGAAGAAATAGAAAAGAAAATTTCAAAAAAAGAGATTTCGAAAGAGGAAGCAATTTTTTCAAAGAGAAATAAAGTTTCGTTAAAGGAGGGGAAAGAAAAATATAAGGAGTAGGACACTTTAGAAAAAGAATAAGAATTCCGAAAGAGAAATAGGATTTCAGAACAAAAAAAAAGAATTTAAAAAGCAAAAAAAAAGGAAAAGTTAAACAACTAAACTGAAACTAAACAAATATTTATTATAAATTATAAATTTTGGGTTGGGGAAAAAGAAATGTCGTACTCGACGCTTCTTTTAACATACTTACAATTATCCGATTGAGGTCAATTTGCCATTTTGTTCGCAAACTTGTTGCCATTTAGAAGGCAACTTTATTATTCCCCCTTCATAACCCCTCCTTATTTGCAAAAAACTCAGACAGCCAGTTTTTGCAAGCCTCTTTTGAGGCCAACTTAGTATCACCAAGAGAGTTTTGCCTGTACCGGAAGAAATTGTAATCACTCGGTGCCAGGTCCCATCCCAGCTCCCGTAGCTTCTGGTGGGTCATCAAAGATATGTGAGGCCGAGCATTGTCCTGGTGAAAAACAACACCATTCCTATTGACCAATTCTGGCCGCATATGGTCAATCACCTGCTTCAAACGGTCGAGCTGCTCACAATCAAGAACCGAATTGAGGGTCTGGCCATAGTTGAGCAGCTCATAGTGGATGATACCCTTTCCAATTCCACCAAACACACAGCAAAACCTTCCTGGCCGTCAATCCGGGCTTTGCGATGGTTTGGGCCGGTTCACCGCACTTCGACCACGATTTTTTTCGCTTGAGGTTGTCGTCGCCAATATTCAGTATGAATCAGTATAGCTACTGCTGAATATTTTGTTAACCTTGTTCAGCAATGTAGTGGCCATCATGTAGCCATCATGCTACAAAGTTGTGTAACTTATTTATCATCCAACAAAGTATTACTGACTCAAATCTTTATGATGACAAACAGGCCATAAAACGTATTATTAGTCGGGATGCTGGTATAAATCAAAATTATAGACTTACATCCTGCAGTTGTCTCCCACGGAAATATATTTTACTTTTATACCATGCCAAATAATTTTTAAACAAAATATTTGTCAAGTGTGACACATCATTTTCAAACCACGCTTCAACACATTTGCCTAGAAAATAAAACCAATTAACTACTCCCGCTCACATATTAGCTTTGGTTGGCACTGATTTCAGATTAAGATTATCCACCAGATGGTAACCGTCGGATCTGTGATCTTTTCTAAGCATCTGAATTCCTCAAATATTGTGTCCTTCAAAGCATCCGGCATCCACACAATTTGCTTGCGTTTTTTTTCTTTTGAAAAAGAAAAACGACCGTCCCCGCATGCAAAACAAATATCTACCGTGCGTCAGTTGGTATCCATTTTGGTCACTAATTTGAGCTAGTAGTCGCTATCATGATATGAAAACCACACCGTCTGCACGGAGATCCCGGTGCTGTCAATCACGGCCTTTGCCGCTGGTCCGGTTGATTAAGCACAAATTTAATTAAAATCGAGCGGGTTTCTTTCTTCTCTTCTCTATCTCTCCCGATCGCCATTCGGGTTTGAACAAACAAGCAATTTTGAAACGATTTTGGATTACTACTATTCTGCTGGCGGTTGATGGTTAGAGTAGAATCAATGTTTTTTCCACCGTTCAAAACGCGAATGGCATTCCGCAGAACGATGGCGGCGATGCATGGTGGTAATTAATCTTGGCTTTAGTAGGTCAAATAAATACACGGGTGAGATAAAAGATTTTTTGGAAACTAATTGAAATTTTAATATAATATTTCTATGTTTAGACCTTCCAGTTGGTCTCGAAGTACGATGCTGGCATAAAAAGCCAGTCGTCGTAGGTTCGAGTCTCGGCTCGGGAGAAACTGTTAGTGTCAGTAGGATCGTAGCGCTAGCCCCGCAATTGTCCTGTACATCAAACAGTTGGCTGCGAAGTCTGTGTATAATAAACAGTAGCTTCTTAAGTTTCCACCAGTAGTAACGGAGCAGCACGTAACGGAACTAAAACGACGTGAAAAAATGTTGTACAAATCTTGGTCTGGATCAAAGTTTGCTAAAATGCCAAAAACAATAGTGTGTAATGTTCTGAAGAATTACCGAGAGAACCTGGGTGTTAAGAATTAGAGAACCTTCGAGAAAACCGGAACTAGGGACCGCGTGCTGTGGAAGATGATATTGATTTTTTCTCCGTGTAGCTACAGTTTGTTTACATCAACGTGATTCAGCTCCGTAGACTTGATTTATAAATCATTGCATCGGTTGTTATTTTTCGTCCTATTCCGTGCTTAAGTGAAGTATCCGAGTGCCGGTTATTTGAAGTCAGTGCAGTTTACTGTGCAAATCTAGTATGTTGTGATTATTTTTGGTGTTGTAGAACTAAGTTGCACTAGCATAACTGTCCGACTCTCGCTACAACTCTCGAAAGGGTCTAAGCTTTGAATAAATTAATCGTGCTACAGAATCCTACTCTGTTTAGAGCAACTCTATCGGCTGTTATTGCTTGGTTTTTCTCTTGCGAATTGTTTTAGTATGTCTACCGCTTGTGATCATTGTGCTAAACCGGTAAAGAGCGATTAGGAATCCATAATATGCATGGCTCTTTGCGACAGGATGATTCATGTAAAATGCGCTAGCACGAAGTTGAACAAAGCATTTTTGAATATTGTCCATGCTAGCCCGAATTTGTTTTGGATGTGCAATGAATGTGCTAAACTGATGAAATGTGCTCAATCCAACTGTGCAATCTCCTCGTTCGGTAGTGCCATTAACTCTATAACAGGAAATCGCACAAGCTGAACTCAAAAACGAATTTTCCAAACAAGGTCAGCAAGTTGTTCAGCTTTCGAAACGAACCGCATCGTTCCCCGCAAATGTCGGATCTCCTCAAAAACGGCGTCATGACGAAGGTTCACCTGTAAGTAAACCACTCATCGGAGGTACAGAGTGATAAATGACGGCAGTGTTTCTACTGAGATTTTGACCGTTCCTGAACCCGCTGAGCTCTTTTGGTTGTATCTCTCACGCATTCACCCCAGTGTTAAAGCGGAATCGATTGAAAAATTAGTTAAAAATAGTGTGAAATGTCAAGACCCTGTAAAAGTTGTACCAATGGTAAAAAAAGGAGCAGATACTAGCAGACTGAGCTTCATTTCTTACAAAATTGGGATGAATACAGCCTTCAAGAACATCGCACTGCGGTCTGATACGTGGCCGAAAGGAATATTGTTCCGGGAATTCGAAGACGACTAAACAAACGTGTGGATACCTCGCTCAAATACACCCTCCTTCACTGTATCGCATCATGGGAGACCCCGACCCTCTCGGTCCAGTCACGCGGTTTATTCATCACCGAAATCATTTGCTTTCTGCCACCAGAGTTGTTCTGGCCCTGCGTTCGAGTCTGAAAAAGGGGCCTCCCAGCTCTTATCTTCAGGCAAGTATGCATTTCTTAGTAACACTCACTTTTTTGATCAGCTTCCGTGTTCTAGTCCACATACCGATTTTTCATCCGATGCTGTACAATCCGCCAACAAGACACTGGGATGCACTAACTCACGTCTCCTGCTACTATAAGTAACACCATTGAACAGCTCTGGATTAAAATCTCCCTGCCAACTCGTAGTATTAGTTTGGAAGTACTCTATCTTCTTCCCGATCGCAGCTCCGATATTACCTCTGTTGAAAACCATATCAGCTCGATCAACTCTGTCTTCTTTGCTTGAACCATAACGATTTCTCGTTGCTGTTTGGAGACTAAAATCAGCCGGGATTAATTTGGAAACGGGATAGCGACGGAACAGTTTCAGTTGATTTGCTTCATTCACGTATATCTATCGCCTGCTCCGCTCTACTAGATGGGTTTAGTTTGCACAACCTGACCCAAGTGAATCACGCTACTATCGACCAAGACCGTTTACTTGACCTGATACTAGTGAACGACACCACTGCATGCGAAATTGTTAAAGCATGCGAAAACCGTTGCACATGACAGGGGCTGACACGCTTCGATTTCTGATTCCGTTGACCTTCTTGTAGATGCTCCTCGCATCGTGCCTGGAGAAGCAACCTTCCTCCTCCGCAAGAATACGCTCCCAATGCTGTCGTTTCTTCCGGCGATGGAGTCTCTTTTCAGCGGCTCTAGCATCTCGATATCTACCCACGCTCTGACGAGTCACAACCGTAACCAACATGTGACCCCTGGCGCGGTTGCAACGCAACGCACAATATGGGCAATTTGACCCAACACGCTTCATGTCGGCCAGCTTTAACACAGTAGCAGATGCGTTCGATTTTAATATAACTGGCACAACTTTTAAAAATAGAATTCGCGTTACGTAACCTTTTTGTGATTATTTATTGACATTGTTCTAGTATTAAGTTTTTCATTAAGACACACACTCTGTCAGATGAATTTTAATAAATTAAATTAAATTAAAATTAAATGTGCGTTGAATCCAACCCTATCTTTGAAATTTTGAATGTGGTCAATTTAGTGACGCTCTCGATGTGTCTGTCTGTTGTCACACTCTCTTCTTGTTTTGCTATGACTAGATATAAGTTTCGGCGCATTTTTCTCAAATTTATTATAAAGAAAAATCTACACTTATATTTGGTTGCATATTGATAAATTTTTATGCATGTTCAAAAGGATAGTAATATTTATATAATTTAACGCATTTTTAGAAGAAAAAATGGGGTATAGTAATTAACTTTTTTCTATACTCTATGCAAATTCGTAATTTGTAACATAATTTCAACAAATTCGACCAAAATAACGAACAAAGCTCTAATTCCAAACACAACACTCACAGTGCTTGCATGACGGAACGTATAGTTTTCTAACTGTTATAACAGTCATTAGTAGCATTATCGAAAAAGCATAAGAAAATTGAATTCTGTTCGTTCCCCGTCATTTCTGTCCTGCTGCTCGTACGAAGCCGGCACTCGCAACTTGGTGTGCAGTTTACGAGCCCGCTCGAAAGTGCTCCATAAACACTTCCCACAAGGCATCCCCGGCCGACCGACGGTCGGTAATGGAAACGATTTTCCGGCGCAGGGTTGGCTGATTTGGAGAAGGTCGTAAAATTGTGCCCTTCTGTTGCGGGGCCGTGCATTCTGGCCATAAAAGCGTACCAGCACCCATCAATGGTTCAATCCGTCCGTGGCCGGTTGGATCTGTACTGAAGAATCAACTTTAAACCCATAAAAGGACTGGTTTTTTGATGATCTTGGCTGCTGGTACTGGATGTGTGTCCGATTCAAGAAAACTCAAACTGATAGGAACTTGGTTTGAACAAACAAATCGTAATCACTGACGGTTGTTTTTATGGCTCTGGTAAAAGGTCATAAATTACAGGCCGAAGCAATCGAGAGCCCGAGATGCGGGTGGTGTGCAACATTCAGTTCCGCATATTGGATATCTTATGTCGGATGCTGCTTCAATTTTAAGTTGAGTTATAGGGTTCAATCAAATATATGTTGTAAAAGTAGTATTCAAGGTCGCCGGTTACAACAAAAAGTAGTATTTAAGAAGAACAAAGATCCAAATCTGCATGTTTTAACAAAAAAAAACTGTAATACGAACAAAAATTTTAACCAAGAGGGATACGCTGACAGTCAAACAGTAAAATTAGGTTAAGTTTAACTTTTTTATTGTTAGAACAACGCAACAGCTTTCCCATGATTTCTTCCTTCTTCTCTACTTCTTAAACCTTCTTGCAACAAACAGTTGAACACGAATACTATTTTAGTTCTTGAAGAGTCTCAGTTAAAAAAAAACTATATACAGTTGGTTCAACCTGAAGCAGTATTTGTTATCATTTTCGCAATGATTCCATATTCCAGAAGAGAATTTACCAGAAAAACTTTTATTCGATCGTTAGAGTACGTGCAATGAATCGCACAAACTAAGCTAACACATATTCGGAACCATTACCCGTAGTATTAACTGGAACAAACATTTCCGTGCCGGGAAAAAGCTCCATCCGCCTGCGGCCCACGTTGATTTGCAGCTACAAGTTATTCTCCACACCGACCCAACGCAGTCAAATTGAACTCATAAATTCACAGCAAATATTTGCGCAAACTTCACGTATTCGCCAAACAAACAGAGCACTACTTTCAACAATCAGCTCCGGCGTGGAACAAAGTCTAACAGGCGAAAGCATCAAGCTTCATCTGCCCCCCCGTTTGTCGAGCTAACAGCGGTGGTGGCCGCACGGAAGCAACCAGGGACGCGCTAGAAAGCAATTTTATTTGCTATCACACCTCGTAAACGTTCGCAGCATTCCCGATCGATAGAGCGGCAAGTGTGTGAAATTCCGGCGTTCTTCGCTTGCCGACCGTCGATGGCGGTGGCAATTTCGCTATGAATTTCGCACATATTTAACACAACGCTGCCTCGCCACCTTCACGCTAAGCTATATGATTTTAGTAATAACGGAAATCCAATTCTACACCGAGTGTATACCAACAGCAAGGTTGTAGAGATTCTGTCCGGGATTTTGCTTAGTCATATAATCGAGGGCTCGAGGGAGCCGACAGAGGGCTGGGCGGAATATATTTCGGTACCAACGCGTCGCGCTCGGATGGCGCGCTGCCGGCGAAGGTGGTAAGCGTTTTAGATACGGAAGACGTTACCGCCGCCGTCGCCATGTGGATAAGACTGGCGGGAATGGCGAAAATCCCGCCGAGAATTACGACGGGCGCGGGGAAATTGCTCGCATGCCAAATTTGATTCCTTTCTCCGGAGGAATTGCTCGGAGGTACGCGCAGCGGAATTCGCTAGTCATAATTTATATTGGTCTTTCGATATCACGGCTTCTGGAGGGCAGCGCGAATGATTGGCAATTTATTTACAGCTGGGCGAAAGTTGATTGCAAAATTTGGCCGGTAGAATTCCGCCGCGCTCGTATCAATAAACCTATCAGCAATGGGAACAGTCGTGAGCAGGTTTTTTATTCGAAGAGGGGAGGGTTTACTGTCGTTTATGGCCTGATATAAACTGATTGTTGCAATTCTGTCAATGTTGGTGCAATTTAACCAACCTTCTTTTAATTTTTAAAGCATCTTCAGATTGGTATGTGCCACAAATTTATGACGCAACTACTTAATTTTCTGAGAAACATAGAACACATTTGTGAATTTATCGTTTAAGTGCCCTAATTCTAATAAAAATATTTAAATATAGGAAAGTGTAAACTTATGACCGTTAGCATCATCCGATGGCAAACAGATAACTAGGTCACCAGTAACCTAAAATATTATAATCCCTAAGCCTGCTTCTTTATAAATTATTTTTTGATTCACATGTTCATAATTTTTAGCTGACTCACTTACTATATTCAACTAAGAGATGGTGTGACTCATGCTGTATCAAGAATCTTCAATCTGATCAATTCATCGTGCAGGCTGTGCCCTTCTACTTCTGGAGCGAGAGAGAAAGCTGAAAAGAAACTTCGTAATCGGGCATCCTTGTATTGTACGGCATTCTTGTGGCGTGTTTGGCCCACCGTAGTCTACTGTCAGATGCCAAATGTGGTTTCCTCCAAGCAGCTGTATTTTTTTGCATCAACACCATTCTCCGTTTTCCTCTTGTACTCTACCGTAACTACTCCATAGCTTGTTCGTTTCTCATTCACAGGAAACAATTTTGAATATTACACACCACGTACATTATATTCTCATTTAAATTCGAGTTCTTTCTGACGCAATCCAAGATATTCCTTGAACATGATGTGCAATATTGTTCAAATTGGCGTGGATTATACATAAATTTTCTATTACAAGCGATGAGGCAATTCTTTGTATGCGATTCGACATGAATTTTGGCACTTTTTTCTGACATTAATTCTTACTTGGGCTGTTGACAGAATCTACACACTTATACACTACATTTTTGTTTAACTTCACTTTTTAATTCTATCACTTTTCACTTTTCTAACTGTGCAGTTCAGGTTCTCTAGAGCTGTGTTGAAGTTGCCTTGAACCCATAGAGTATATATTCCAAAAACTACTAGGGTTTTGTACAATTTCAACCACTCTTAAACAACCTTAAACTTCTCGCCGTTCATGATGACCTGCTGTGGAACATCAGCCGATGTTGTTCTCTTTTGAGCCTCTTCCTTTTTTGTTTTCGGCGTTTATTAATAAGCTGTCCGGCAGAAAAGCGGTGTTCACCGGTATGAGCATCTTCCACCGTGAGAAAGTTCCACGCTATGATAACGAAGTCATCAGTGAAGCCTAGAAACCTCCTTTTATATTCATCTATGCAGAAGCAAAGTGAGACTTCTCGAAATCTGGGCCCATCTTGTTCTTAAATTTTTTGTTCTGTCTCTAACATTATGCGAGGAACTTCGAAGTTTGGTTCCATTTCCACCCATCTTCATTGCTTTTTATAATACTATTTATTTGAAAATCTTTCAGTGTTTTTAAGTGTCCTGTTAGATCTCTTTTTTCCGCTTCTACTTGAACCACCTGACGAAGAAGGTTAAGTATGCAATACTAAGGCTTTTGATGTTGTACTTCTCATAGCTCCACAAATCGACGGACAGGCCATTCATTGTTATCTCGTCCCCTTAATGCTAGAACTAGATAACTCGAAATTTGTTAATTTTGAGTTAAGTATGCCATTATATTCATCGCGTCGAACTCTATAACATATCCAAGACTCGTTGAAACACGATTATAAGAAATAGCGTTATTCATCAAAAAAAAAAACTAGATATCTCAACGAAAAACAAGTGTATTTTGTAATCAAACTAAATAACTCGGCTTTTTGGTGATTTTTCCGTTGCTATAACGGGCCTGAAACGATATGAATGCGTTTCATAAAATCTGAACCTTTAATAATTACATTTGAATCGTCATAACCAGAATAGGTCAAATTTTCAAACTCATTTTTCTCGAAACGTCACTTTTCGAGTTATCTAGTTCTAGCAATAAGAGGACGATCTGTAAGCAAAGATGACTAGAGCAAGACCTGACTTCCAGTTTTTTCATAAATTGTCCCCACGACACCTTTACAACGGTTAGTGCTGCCATCTAATAGCTTAAATGCGCATAAAACTGGTTACTAGCAAAATCGATTTATCGTACATAATCCCCCAGATGAAAATGAAAACTAGGTGGCACCACCATATAAGGATATTGAAAATTAGGTGGCCACACCGTGCAAGGATATTGAAAATTAGATGGCAGGACCATACAAGTATATTGAAAAAGTTGCTTCATCTTTCGCCAAGTTAGTTCGACTTTCGTTCACGCGCATCGACAAGCGTGTCCACTGGATACTAAAAAAATCAGGAATCTCGTTCGAGTCATCTTTGCTGTAAGATAATGAACAAAACAATTCCGCCTTCAGTGTTTTGACGTTGACTAACGTCTATATCGAAGTTAGGCCCCTGAATTTGAAAATCTAGTAATTCAACCAGGGAAAACCAGAGAAAAGTGGTCAGGTTTTGAGCGCTTATTTTGCAGTCATCTATAATCAGGTTTTCGAGGTTTTGGCATCAATCGATCAGAAATTCTTTTACGGTTAAATTTATGTAACAAAAACAAACTTTTGTTTGAGATACACTATTGAAAAATTGGTAATTAATATCGATTGTCTAAATCATACCGCGCAGCCAATCACTACCTCTCTTCCCAAGCACAGTCGACACTAACGGATACAATCGATCTGACTTTGTTGTTATTGTTGTTGTCACTTTCTGTTTCCGATGTTTATGCTGCTGCTAGCGGAAAAAACCTTGCAAATATGCATTTTTTTGTTGGTGTTAATATTACGACAGCGGCCGGCGCCCCATAATTCTGATTCCAAAACCGCACCAGTGACATGCGGACGCTAGGTGATAGCAGCTGAAAGGAGGAAATACAAAATAGTACCGGTCATCTCGTGCCGGTTTCACCCATTATGCTGGTGGCTTTAGTGGTAAATGGCTACTGCAAAACACTTAAATGGCTGGAATTCTGGACGGACTAACCAGGAAACTATAATCGGCAACTGGCACCTTTTGTTGCCTCGAAATTTTGGTACAGAAGCGGCTAATTGAATTTTCTGTTTTACCAAATGCTGCTGCTAGCGGAAAAAACCTTGCAAAAATGCATGTTTGTGTTGGTGTTAATATTACGACAGCGGCCGGCGCAGCTTTCAAGAAACATTTGTCTCTACCATTCCATCATCTATGTAGCCCCGCCTTCTTTCTAATTATCTGACGAAGCCTTGGTATAAAACGTATCGTTCGAACATTTCACCCCATCAGTTTCACTACTAAACCGTACCGGATACATACGGATGCTCGGTGTTAGCAGCTAAAAGGAGGAAAAACAAAATAGTAACGGTCATCTCGTGCCGGTTTGACCCGTGATGCTGGTGGCTACTGCAAAATACTAAAATGGCTGGAATTCTGGACGGAAACCAGTAAACAAGAAATCGGCAACTGGCACCTTTTGGTGCCTCGCAGTTTTATAATAGAAGCGGTTAGTTGAATTTTATGTTTTACAATTGCTGCTGTTAGCGGAAAAAAAAACTTCCAAAAATGCATGTTTATGTTGATGTTAATTTCACGACAGCGCTAGGTGTTAGCAGCTGAAGGGAGGAAAGACAAAATAGTACCGGTCATCTCGTGCCAGTTTCACCCGTTATGCTGGTGGCTTTAGTAGTAAATGGCTACTGCAAAACACTTAAATGGCTGGAATTCTGGACGGACTTACCAGGAAACTATAATCGGCAACTGGCACCTTTTGGTGCCTCGAAATTTTGGTACAGAAGCGGCTAATTGAATTTTCTGTTTTACCAAATGCTGCTGATAGCGGAAAAAACCTTGCAAAAATGCATGTTTGTGTTGGTGTTAATATTACGACAGCGGCCGGCACAGCTTTCAAGAAACATTTGTCTCTACCATTCCATCATCTATGTAGCCCCGCCTTCTTTCTAATTATCTGACGAAGCCTTGGTATAAAACGTATCGTTCGAACATTTCACCCCATCAGTTTCATTACTAAACCGTACCGGCTACATACGGACGCTATCTTGAAAGAATTCTGGACGGACTGACCAAAAACATGGATATATTCGGCACCTGGCCCCTTTTGGTGCCTCGAAATTTTGTTACAGAAGCGGCTAATTGAATTTTCTGTTTTATTACAAAATGCTGCTGCTAGCGGATAAAACCTTGCAAATATGCTTCTTTTTGTTGGTGTTAATTTTACGACAGCGGCCGGCGCCCCATCATTTTGATTCCAAAACTGCACCAGCGACATGCGGACGCTAGGTGATAGCAGCTGAAAGGAGGAAAGACAAGAGTACCGGTCATCTCGTGCCGGTTTTACTCGTTATGCTGGTGGCTGTTAGTAATAAATGGCACTGCAAAATACTAAAATGGCTGGAATTCTGGACGGACTAATCAAAAATAAAAACAAAAATATATTCGGCACCTGGCCCCTTTTGGTGCCTCGAAATTTTGTTACAGAAGCGGCTAATTGAATTTTCTGTTTTACCAAATGCTGCTGCAAGCGGAAAAAACCTTGCATAAATGCATGTTTGTGTTGGTGTTAATATTACGACAGCGGCCAGCGCAGCTTTCAAGAAAAATTTTTCCTTACCATTCCACCACCTATGTAGCCCCTCCTTCTTTTTATTTATCTGACGAAGCCTTGGTATAAAACGTACCGTTCGAACATTTCACCCCATCATTTTGATTCCAAAACCGCACCAGTGACATACGGACGATACGGATTTTTGTTATAAAGGTTTACAGCTATAGTAATTTGCTAGCAGTTTCGTCTAGTGCTGCTGAGTCGAAGCTAATCATGCATGAAGTTCATTTACTGTCAAATTATTTTCCATCTGTGAATTTCCACTTAAATCGTTCTGGTCTCAAATACCAAATATGTTCGTAATTACTGTCTACTGAAATAGGAAGAATACATCGAATTTGTTAATTCTAATGTTTTTCTTGTTATTTTAAACTACGAACAAATGCTTTTCTAATTTGAATACCTGGGAAGCGGGGATGCCAATATAAATAAGGTTTCATCCATATATGTCATTTATATTATTTATTAATTATTGTTCAAAGCGCTCTAATGTCAGCAAATAAGAAAGCACTGTTAGATGAAAAATATAGAGTCCCACGTCATGCGGTATGTATGAAATGACAGCGATTAAATAAGAGAGATCCATTCTTCTAGTATTCAGCATTCAGAAATGCACTGTTAGATAAAATTGCAACAAATACTGGAGTTGCAGTTCCCTCTACTATTTGTTTTAATGGAATATAAGAATACGGTAGTCAACGTCATGCGGTCGTGTCTTGAATACCACCCTCCTACTTTTTTTCTTCTAAAAAATGTGGCACCGAATCGAGCAGTTATTTCTCGACTAATGGCATAAATCTATTTTATTGTGTTCCTGGCTAATGGTATTGAGCTGTGAGATGAATTATCAAATGCTCCCTCAATTTCAAGAAAAGTTACCAGGAAAAATTTCTTTGCCCGAATGGATTTTTCGATTTTTCCTATCACCATGTGTACAGAGTGCGGCAAGAAAATTTATAATATTCCTTCGTATCCCATTTTGAACTATTTTGAGAAAAAATAACAAAATTTTTGGAGTTCAGTTATCTTCATTAAGTTCTTTCAAACAAATGTATTTGATGTGTCCTCCAGTTTTATCAATGACATCCTCAATACAACGTCGAAGACAGAGCATACCTGCCCGTCTTCCGGTATCGACAACAACGTGCCCCCTTATGACAGACTTCAAAGTCTTCAAAGTAGGATGAGATGTTTTGCAGGCTTGTGCTACAACGTACGCCCAAATGAAATAATCCTGTCCGACCCTCTAAGAATCTTTGGGTCCGATTTAACCGTTGGGTCTGATTTAACCCTTGAAATGGTGAGTTTACAATTTGGAAGAAGCGTCAAACTTAGCTCCGGCCCTCACACTTTTCTATCTCACACTTTCACGAGTCATATAATACAATAGACTAATAGTTGAAACATGGACACAACTTATTGGCGGTGCCTGTGCGGGAGAGGAAATGTTTCTCCAACCTGAGCGCCTGTTCACCAAGATGGTGCGGCTAAAAACAGCGTCTGATCTCTATGTTAGGAGCAGCTGATCAATGTCCTGCTGTCAGCGTGAGGCTCTAAACACAGCTGATACGATGGCGAGACAGTGGGTTGGGGAAGGCCCAACAAGCCGGCCCGCAAGACACCGAACGTTGCAAATATCGAAAAAGTAAATACGGATCGAAACAATCGGCACAGACCTAGGCGACGAAATAAGGACTACGATTGGAAACTCGGTACATGGAACTGCAGATAAGGCTTTCACGGCTGCGACAGTATCATGATGAACTTAATCCACGCAACTTCGAAATCGTAGCACTGCAGGAACTTTGCTGGTCGGGACAGAAGGTATGAAAAAGCGGATATTGAGTTTTTATCAGAACTGTGGTATCATCAACGAGCTTGGGACTGGCTTAATAGTGCTAGGTAGGATGTGCCAACGCGTGATCGGGTGGAAGCCGATCAGTGCGAGGATGTATAAGTTAAGAATTAAGGGCTGGTTCTTCAACTACAGTATCATCTACGTTCACTGCTCCCACAAAGAAAGACTAGCTAGAGCAGGAGTATGATAGCTGCAACAGGACCAGTCGACAGATCGAGCCAAATAATAAGGGCCAACGATGTGTGAACTTCGCAGTCTCCCGCGTTATGGTTGTCAGAAGTACCTTCTTCATCCGCAAAGACATCCACAAAGCCACCTGGAGATCACCTGACTCACAAGTGAACTCACAAGTGGACCACGTTCTAATCGACGCGTCGATAAATTCTTCTCAGAAACACGCGTCATAGTCGTCCACCGAGACCAAACATCGGGCAACTATGGGACGCCGACGGGACGCAGCAGCTGGAAGCAGCATTACGGAAGAGCAGCTTGGCGCAGCTACTCCTGAAGATGGTCAGAGGCAGGCTTGCCAGATCTACATACGGATTTATCCGTAGATCTACGGATTTTTTCCCTTCTACGGATCTACAATTATATGGGAAATCCGTAGAAAAGATAAAGTAAACAGGGAAATCCGTAGAAATCCGTAGAATCTACGGATTTTCACGAAATAGCTCTGGCATCTCTGGTCAGAGGGACACTCGATCAGCCATAGGTAGTACTGCTGTAGCGGCACTTGGTACAATCCGAACAAGAGTAACAACTGGTTCGACGACGAGTGCAAACAGTTAGTGGAAGAGAAGAATGCAGCACGAGCGAGAATGCTGTAAAACCGAACGAGGGCGCTACCGACGTGCTCGGTAGTATTTTGCTTCGTGAAATATACTAAAACCATACCGAACCCGGTTTCGTGAATCACCGTTTTGAGCTCAGTTTTTATCCGATTTAAGATCTGTTTTTTTAAAGATGGGTAAGAAGATGCTAATATGTGGACAAACTCTTAGAATTTTGAAATTTGGTCTTAAAACAAAATGGCGTCGAAAAAACATCGAAAATTTGCGGTTTCTCAAAAATTCAAAATGGCGCCATTGTTGCCCTGTTAAGTTGAGATATATATAAAATCTCGGGGGATTTGTTCTCGCATCAAACTTCATCAAAAAATAATTCAAAAAAAGCCAAGGCAAAAAAATTTAAGCGATTTACCGGCGATAATTTGCAAGCTTTCAAAGTCCTCGGTAGATTGCAAAGTTCACACAATGCCATACCTACATGCAACCTAATAATAATAGTTTTCTTTCAACAATCATTTACACGTATCTACATACACATGTATCTAGAGAGGAACCTTTGAATTAATTCAGTCTTTGATCGTACCTTATTAATAGAGACAGTGGTAATTCGCGGCAAAAAAATTGAAAATTCTCGGGTGGCAAAATAGAAAACATTTAAAATTCGCGGTAATTTCGCGGCAACCTGTTCTTTAGAAAACGCCAAATGAAGTGCATTTTTTTTTGGTAAAAACAATGAAAAAAACTGTTTTATTAAATTTAATTTACGGTAATTTAACAGTACGATTCATGATTTCTTTGCAGTACGGACTACTGTGTCAAATTGTCTTCAATCATAATTGGGTGTCGGCAGGCACGTATTATTCCAGTTATTCTGACTCACGCTGCATTCCGCATCTTCCGAGTTTCCAGGAATCGATAAATATTTATTTGCCAGCCGGAAAAGTTAAAAAAAAAATACCGTCCTCGTTTCGAATACTTACCAAAATTATCAAAATGCAAAAATGCTTGCTGCTTGAACTAAGTAAGTATATCTTGAAACTTCGATTTTGCGCACTCGAAAATTCTATCATGCAGGTCCTCAATCGCCAAAATCTTTGCTCAAAGAGGATCTAGTAACTGAACCGTCCGAAAACAATTCAACTCAGACTGAAAAAATCTCGTTGTAAGATAGCAGTAGTACTATTCCATCTTATTGTTTGCGTAGGAAAAGGCCTCCCGTTGCCACCGAGGTGCCTATTGATCTTTAGATTTCTTCGTGTTGTTGGTTTTCGCGGCATTTCGCGGATTTTTGATAATTTCGCGGCCGATGCTGGATATCGCGGAATTCGCGGCTTCCGCGAAATCGCGATTTACCACTGTCCCTACTTATTAAGGTCAGGTTATTGACGACCGTCCTTTACACTTTCTTTTCCGGCAAAACTTTCGCAGCGCTACAATACCGCAGTGACGGTGTTCGAGCTGGTCCAATAACACCCTGTCGCCACCTGGGATGTTCAGCGATCTATGGCACCGAGTTTCCAATCGATCCCTTCATTCGTTTTCTATGTAATTGCCGATTCTGCCTATTTGTATTATATCCTTGATTGTTTGTAGTAGCTGAAAGATGTGCGAGGATCAGGATCAGGAACATCGCATTTCGCTTTCTTTTTGATTTCCCGCTGCAAGGCAGCTCTACGACGTTTAGTGCATCGGCCCATTTTCTCTAGCGGCAATACTTTTCTAGTTATGTTTTTGTTTACACTGGTTGGTTGTCGTCCAGACAACTATCGCGAATAACATTGTGACCAGTTTTGCGGTTGAATAGATTATCTTAAAAATTGACTGAACGAAACTTTAACTGCAAAGTAGCAAATGGAACAACTTTTGAATGTTTTCAAAATATTTCAGTGATTCCTTTGATTACCTCAATTGTAAAAGTAATTAGAACAGGGTTTTTATGCAATTACTCAACAATGAACAAAATATCATAAAATCGAAACTTCCAACACTGCACTCATGCTGATGCAATAAAGATGTGTTGGAAGACGGTTTCGTTTTTGCGTTGTAATTAGGGTTCATTGACAAACAGTGGACCTCCTGGTACATACGATGGCTGATTTGATGCGATTTTATTATCTTGTCCAAACGAAGTTGTTTTTTGATTTGTCATCATTTTTAATAAACAGTTTCAAGTGAAGGGTGTTCTCAGACAAGAAGTAGGTATGTAAAATAGATATACAATTGGTTGCACAAATAAAGATTCGGAATGAAAAATCGCTAAAAACCTCGAAGGGTTCCACTCTAGGCTGATTTACCCTATGATGTGATACTGAGGTGACTACGAAGTGAAAAAAAACCATTTATTGGAATAAATTTACAGTTACCGGTAAATTGAAACAGTTTTCGTGCTAAAATCTTCAATCGGTAGGTGAATAAACAATCTCCGAGTGTAAATTAAAAATATAGGTAATGCAGCTACAGTGAAAGTGGTGAAAAAACTGATTTAAACCAGCCTTGCCGAGCGGTAGAATTTTTGCCTAGTGTGATGGTGGACCAACTGCACCCCAAAAAATTTGCAGAAATCTTTTGAAAACATGTGAAAATCGTGGAGGTAGCTATCAAATAGTGAAGATACCATTATAATGATCCTAAAATAGCAAGATTATGAAAATTGGCACAGGTATGTTAGTGAATTTAAGTAAAAATTATGATTCGCTGGTTGAGAGTGAAAGTTGTAGGTGTGTGCGACGTGTACGTATAGCGTAAAATTGATGAGAGAGTGTGAGAGAGGATCCGGCCATTTTGGTAGCCATTATTGGATTGCGAACCGTTCAACCTTAAATCCGAAGCGAAGGTCAATCAACCGATACGCCAGTAGCGAAAAGAACATCGACAGTATAACGACATATTCAAGGCAAGTCAGTTTAACTTTTGATCCGTTGAATCAAATTTATAGAAATTGTGAGTGGAGATAGGGTAGCCGCTCCTATATTCATTTCAGTACCTATATTCATTTCATCACGCCTTTTTGATCAATTTATCGTCAAATTTTACCATATTTTCAACGTAAACTTTCAGCCACTTGAGAAAATCGAGAAGCAAATTGATTTCCGTTCAAAAATTTGTAGAAATTTGACGGTATATTGGACAAATGGGATCAATGAGATGAATATAGGTACACCAAGCTGTTGAGGTGAATGATACCCTAGTTGAGCCTGCATTTTTAACACTATGTGAGGTGCTTTTATCGGATGCGCTAAAAATAGCAAAATGTAATCGAAAGGACAGTGCGTTCACGAAACAGTTGTGCACGAGTACTTCACATCTTGACATCGGAATAAAGTTGGGAAACGCGAGTTCCATGGTTTCTGGTGAAACAAACCGGTTCAAAGAAGGTCTGACTGCCGATCGGAAACCAACATCCTCGAAAAAACGTCGTTCTTATAGTAATAAGGATATCCAGTGCGTGGTCGGGGCCTTCAATCGGAACCTGAACGCATTCGCTCGAGTTGTAGTAACAGAAATTGCGAGACTTTCGTGCAGGATGCCAAAACTCAGCTAGTTTACGTACGTTTGAGGCCCCAAACCATGACGTGAAGAAGACTATAATCAAAAACTGATGAATCCACATCACTGTGTATTGGACGACGTGACGTATGTTGAGGAGGACAAAAACAGATTTCACAGGACTTGGATTTCAGTGCCAATGATATGTTTGATACTCCAGAAGACCTTCGAGCACAGAAAATGTCCAAAGTCGACATGCAGTTCTTGATTTACTCTAGTATTTATATGAGCAGTCCTAACGTAAGAGCCTCACAATACAACACTGATAGAACGGACACGTAAACGGGACCAGACAACAACACGTATTGCTCTTACTTAATGTTAAGGATAAATTATGAAATTTACCTTTTTAGAGTCGACCGGATTCGAGCATTTTTATACTCATCTACAGGACGAGGCCCGATGTCCAACTGATAACTAATGTTTTTTGCTACAGCTTCCCAGTCTCAAAGCGTCATCTTCGTTCATTAAAGGCTCCTCCGCGTTAGCAATATACATTGATTCCCATGCATTCAGCAGAGAAACCTTCTGGACGGTTTTAATTAGCTTCGCACTCTCCAAGTCGATATCATGGTGTAGACTGGACGTGTGTGCGGCTACACTTGAAACGTTGATCTTATTGTTTTTAACTGCATGTTTATGCTCTCTTGAACGGGTTTTGAATTTTCGGCGAGTCTGTCCTAAGTAAACTGCTGTCCAATTATTGCAGTTTATCCCGGATCGTTCATCTGGGGGGACCTTGTCTTTTAGGTTGCACTGCAGTTCTCGCAAAGCGTTCTTACTTTTGTGTACAACCGCCAACCTATGCTGTTCCAGTGCGTTTCTCATAGGGTTAGTGATAGCCGGGTAGAACGGCAAGCTAATTCTTCGTCTCTTCTCTCTCCGGTTGCAGGGTAGTTGCATTCTGGCGATGTTTTTTACGTTCGTGCTGTTACTGACTTCTTTACTCTATAGTCTGTACCGGGAAAGCTCAGTAGCAAGAGACCCTGTGACGATGGTCCCAGGATCGGCTCACTACTGGGTAATCAGCGGGGCTTCGCGATCAACGGTGCGGACTACTTTCACCTTGCTATTTGGGCTATTGTATTCTGATTTATATTTAAAATGCACTTAATTATGTAAAGGAAACTATTTTATTGAAAAGAACTATTTTTGAACGAGAATATTGAGTGATTTATTAATATTTTCTATTGTGAGTGTGTTTGTGTGTGGGTGTGGGGATGGCTGATGATCAGTACGTACCGCTGCTTAAGATGACGCTGCTGCTGCTCGGTGTGAGCGACGCTGCTGCCGTTGCGGTGGCGTAATGCTCTGCTTCGTTGCTGCTGAGGGTTGACGCTGCTGTGGTTATCGACGAAGGCGGGGAGCGGGGAGGTAGCCAACTCAAACGTAGTCTGCTGGTGTTTCTCTCTGGTCTTCCCTCGTTGACGTAGATCGACAGGCCCAGGACGATACCGGAGTGACCGTGCCGAGAGGGGTAAGTCCTCCTTTGCGGTGATGGCTCTTAGCCAGAGGACTGTCGCTGGTCCTTTACGGGTTAGACGTAGCGTGCATCCTGGGCTCGCTAGGCCGGTCGTGTGCTGCTTTAACCGTATGCCACGGTCTAAACTACGTTCGCTTGGCCAATTACGGGCCGCAACAACTCCTGTTGCCACTGACAACTTGACAAGAACTCTTCTAATTTTCTAGATTTCAACGTTATGCACACGACTACCAGATACTATCTGATGATGGCTGGCAATTTGGGCTAGCAAGAAGGCTCTTCGCGCTCTTTTTTCCGCCAATCTTTTTCGATGGATGCGCGATATTTCGCGCCTCAATCAATTTGACACCCATCTGTATAACAGCTTTCCTCCTCCTCAACAAATCTGTCATACTGGATGGGTGCTGCCCATTTTACCACCCACTTGTACCCACTGTGTGATGTTTATATTGTTCAGTGTGCTTACAATTTCTGGTATTTCTACTTATTTTATTTTGACTAACCCTACTAACCTATACCATTTACATACCAATACATTTTACTAACCCTACTTATGATAACCCTTAAATATTAACGTGAAAGTATGACTAAACATTTAAGCACAAATAAAAATCATACTGGATTCTGTAACCGACGGTTACAGTGCTTACGAAGGATTTGGTCTACAAACCTCCGGTCAAATCAATTCAGCAGCTTTTCTAATTTTTTCTTTTTCCAAACTGAATTCCTCTTTTTCCAACGGAATGTTAAAAAGGCGATGGGCCATCGAGTGAAAAGCTGATTGTTTTTATGCGCCAAAATGGTTTGAATCCGAAGTAATGTAGCGGTCTGTTGAAGTGGGTTTTCTATATATGCCAAATTTCAGAGTGTTATCTTCTTTCCTTGAAACGAGGAAATCTAAAAACGGCAATTTACCATCCTTTTCTTTTTCCACTGTGAGTTTGATCGAGGTATGTTGTGCGTTTATCAATTCAATTGTTTTTGGCAGTAAGCGTGCTGGTAGAACTTGCCACGGAACAAAAAATAGTTATGTTTCATGCACATTTTAGCTACGGTTAGATACGCCTCAGGTTGGTTGGGCGGGGCACGTTTACGGTCCAAGTGTTCACGTAGACTCTGTAATGCACCGGATACCGGCACGCTAGGAAACAAGGCAGTAACATCAAACGATACAAGGATTTCACTTCGGCGCAATTCGAGGTCCTTTATTTGCTCCACTAGCTCTATCGATTTTTTTATACTATTGCCATGCGTTACTGGGTACTTACGCATTTCATTCACCAACCATGCTGCCATTTTCTCCGTTGGTGTACAGATATTCGAGAAGATGGGGCGCATGGCAACCGGATTCTTATGAATTTTTGGTAGGCAGTATAACGACGCTACCTTCGGATTCGGAACAAGGAGTTTCCTCTCGAGTGTGACATCACCCATCAAGCGGGCGATCTTTTGACGTACGCCATTGGCTTTCTCTATTATCACGTTGAGCAGATCCTTAGGTTTACCATTTTTAAATATACACTCTTCGTACGGACCGGCTTTTATCATTTCGAGTACGCGCGTATCGTAATCCCCTTTGTCCACCGCGTTTCCTTTGTCAGCACGAGAATACACTACATTACGTTCTTGTAATTTTTGGACGGTGTCCCAATTATCGGGTTTAGCACATATCGGATTTTTTGCGTTTGTTATTGCCCGGGAGATACACCCTGCAACATTTTTGATTTGGCAAGCGATTTGTTCCTGCGGAAATCGGAGTTAACCTTTCAACACCTCAAGCACTATGAACGGAGAGATGTATTTGGAAGAATGTCTCCAAAACCAGTTTCTCTCTCTCCTGAAGGCTCACAAAGGTCCTACGGTCTTCTGATCGGATTTGGCATCTGACCGCCACACGAAGGACGTGCTAGAGTAGTATAATGTCGATTTCATGCTGAAAGCTCATAACACCTAAAATACACCGATGCTGCACCTAGTCGAGAAGGACTGGGCTGTTATAAAGGAGCATCTTCTGGAACATCCTAGAGTAGTGAAGACCGTTGAAGAAATGGAGAAAGCATAGATAGATATGCAGAAACATGTCGATTCCGACGTCGTTGAAAAATATTTTGCTACAGTAGCAAAGCAAAATCAATGATGGCAGAACTAACTATAATTGTTTTCACACCCTGGAAATTTGACAGTGATCGAGTAAACATCTGAATTCTGAGAATTGTTTTGTGTGTGCGGAGGGTGCAATTTGTTTGCCATGCCGTCTTACTAGGGTAGCCATGGCATGAAGAGGGGTTCTACCTTGTAGGTGGCGTATCACAATCTTTGATCCTCAGCTGCTTCTCTGGAGTACAGACGCTATTCGGTGTCGCTTCTACTGGAGAAAATAGACCCATAGGGTGGATAGGCTAAGGCTTAACTGTTTACCAACGAAGAATTTTCCAATTTATTTGGTTTCAATGATAACCGCCAACATTTTTTTGTCAAAACTAATGCAAGAGATTTCGAGATCCGGTTATTTTCGTGTCGCTGAAGTTTTTTTTCTCATATCAGAGTTTCTGCAGTTCTCGAATAAATAAATTCTGATTCATAAATCCACGAAAATTAGACATAAATAGTTCTAAACAATTCAATGAAGAACTTTGTGTTGACATATGTAATCAGCTGACGTTAATTCAGCGTTGCCAGATTTTGTGATCGTACATTTCAAAACAGCCAATGCTTATTATTTAAATTCTTTAGCCAATACAGGTAGGTAGAGCTGCCATCTATTTTCCCCCCAGATTCACAGCCCTGTGTACGCTTAAGCTAAGTTTGTAAATATACAATTTCTTTTTTAAGAAGTTATTTTCAACGAAGACAACAATCAGTCTACAACAATCAATTATATGTTTAGAATGATGGGAGATAATAAGTATCATACGGTTTAGTTTTACTGCTTGAAAACTTCCCATCCCGGAACATTGCATAACGCATGAAGGTAGTCATCACCCTAGTAACAATATTGGTTTTATTAAAGTGTTATAGCGCTCAATAAAGCCAAAACAACGCTATAAAACTTTGATAAAACCCGTTTTGTTACTTGGGCACTTAGGGTCGTAATGACATTTTTGGAATGCATGCCATCAAACGTGCCCTAGACTGCGTAATTGCCCACTCCGTCGCTCCAGCACCAAAAGGTCAAGTCTCTCATTAACATCGCCTGGCGTTTCAATCACGACAGAATCTGCCCATTATCATCCCACTTTTCTGAGCCGTACATCGCCAAGGGCGGGAGGATGAACCGATGATCAAGCAATTTCAGGTCACGGCTGCTTTCGGTTCGGGCTGAATCATTGCGCGAGCTGTCCTCGCCCGGACCATTGTCAACATGTTGTCCATGTTGTGCTGGCATGGCGGACGCGACGAAAGTTGGTCCACCTGGACGCAGTGTTATAAAAAAACTGACGCACAACCGAGGGGAAGCGGGTGAAAGAATTTATTGATGTTGAAGATATTCTGATAATTGGTATAATTTATCACCGTTTGGTGCGCCCACCCGTTCGAAATCGAAACTACGGCAGGAATTGGACGCTGTTCAACTTCACAATAACGCACTCCATAATAATAACGGTGGGAACAAAAAAACAGAATGAAATATATGTTATCGCTATCGAGTGAACGAGATTATCGTCCCAAAATGCAGCTGAAACGTATGCTTTTTCGTGCACTTATTGCAGTTGCATTCAATTGCACAGTTGGTAACGTTTGCAAAAGTCCATAAAATCTAAAATTCTTAGAAAATGTCTAAAACTGTCTGTGCTAAGCTCTGATCCCACTATCCAGCAACACGGATAATAGTACGAGAGTATGACGTGTGAAACATGACGACGTCCTCTACCGGGTGGCGCACGGAATCCAAGCAACAAGCCGGGCCGAGTCAGGTAGTGCCGAGATTTTCAGTAAGTCCCCCGTGCACCGGGCGAGGTTCCCTGCAAGCCGGGAAACCGTAACTCATGTGTTTATATTTTCATTTTCAGAGCGCGGGCCCCAGACTGGAAGTGGAGAAAATACGCTTTATTTAGATTTATGACCCCGCTAATGGTGCGAGCGGCCACCGCAGAACACAGCCGAAACGGTTCTGTACTATAGCAAAGCGGTAAAGAGCACTCGCCACCATACGCTACGGCTGGTTTGTAGGAAAACCATTGAGCTGAATTGGAGTTCGTGTGTGTGTGTGTGTGTGTGGTTTGGGGAACCTAATTGAAATTTTATAAGGTTAATTGAAATTTGGTTTGTACGATTACAAGACGGTGATATACTAAGTGGACTGCCTCGTACTTCAAGGCCAATATTTTTTTACTTTATTGGTCTCAAACGATTTTTCAGTTAATCTAGGGTAATAATATTAGTGGCAGGCACTCCTAATCGATAAACGCTAAACAAAAATTAGCAGATGCATCAGCCAAACGCTAATCATAATAAAAACCTTGGAGTGCTCTGAAGAACGGGACTCAAAATTTAAGCAGATAGACATGAAATAACTTTTACTGAAGCGAAGGTAGAAATCGATATACAAACAATCCATTGAATATTAGTTTATTCACATACTGATATGTGTATTTTTTAATATACTTTGAAAACTAACTAATTAATATCCTACTAAAAACGTAGTCAAGGCAAATTGCTTGTTTTTCTAACATGGCTTGATTTTTTCGCGGGAGTTAAGTATAATACCATGTAAATAAAACTCAGTGAAAGAAGCAATTAAAGTTTTATAACATATGAAACCAAAAATATAATATTCTGTTAATATTTTTATGTGCCTTAGTCGTAAAATGTACTAATCTCAGTTGCAAGAAAGTTGTCGCTGATCCGATTGTAAATATCTTCAGCTAAGCTCCCCTCGCCACAGTAAGCCTCCCCAAGGGTAGACACTGGCGTTTCCGTTCCGTATGCACTTGCACATGCAAAAGCGCGTCACGTGAATGGCAGGGTACAGCATATATGTGCTACTGCCGGGTTGCGAATGATCTCCGTCTTACGGTGTTACAAGTTGGCCGCAATAACGGCTGCATTCGGAACACCATCTTCTGCAGGGCGGGGGCGTGATAAATCTCCGTAATATGCGAAATTACTTCAGCGTAAATAGTGATGTGATAAATTAATGAACGTATGATAAATAACACCTCCCTTTTCTTAACGCTCTGGTCCGTTGCGCCTTGATTGAGCGACGAATGCACACGGTAGATCCGAGGTCTCCGCTCGTGAAGGTAGTGTTCCGGCCGGCAGCGCGCTGGCAGCGTAATAATATGGTTGGAAAGATGCTGAAACTAACGCCTTTGAAGCTGGGAAAAGGGATGATGAATCTTTTGTGTCCCGAAGGATGATAAGTGTGTGATGAATCGAGGAAAATGATCAGGTACCGCGCTGAGGCCACCGCACGCTAGTAAAGTCGTCAGTGTCCGTTATAGTGATACCTAGGAGGTTTATAGCAGCACCACCACCGGACAGGCGTGATTATCTGCCCCGGATAATACAATTACTATGAAATATTTCAATCAACCCGTACTCGCTGTCAGGTCGCTCATGCATCAGGGAGTCGGCGATAATCTGAGACAATTTGTGTGGAGATCTAGGCCGTGATATTGTCAGTGACGGTGAGCTGGGTTCATCATTTTTGTAATAGTTTGAAAGAGATATTTTAACAGATGTCTTAATCTATACAAAACAATGAAAAAATATGTGGACGGATGTCCATGTAGGAAAAGATAAAGCCTAATATATTGAGAATAAGTTAGAAATATGTCGATATCATTTGAAAATGCAGTCATGATTTTTTATGACCAACGAATATCATCAAACCACATCTTGGCACAGAAAAATCAACTATCCAAAAATTCAGATATTTCGATCAGAATTGATTGGCAAACGTACGTGAAATCAAGAGGAAATAACATCAATCAGAAATATCTTTCGAGTAATTCTGAGGAAACCAGCAGCTTAAATTATCATCCAATATCTGCGTTCCAAGTATTAATCACATCGATTCGCCATTCATCCCGGTTCCAGGAGAGGTTACAGACTGGGCAACCAGTTTGTGGTCTGCGGTGAAACATGATACATGGCGAGCGGTTTCGCCTTAATTGTATAGGCCATAGCGTCAGAATGCTCGGAGAGGCGTCAAACAACAGCAACAACAACAACAACAACGGTAACAACATGCAAAACCTGCTGCCCCGGCTGTCGGATCGATCGATTGCTCCTTCGCTAAGTCCACTGCAAGCGGACCGAAGCCGTGTTGCTTCATTTAAATTTTAATGAATGAAACATGTTTCGTATTAATTTAATGTGCTAAACTGTTACTTAAATGGGTTTAATTAAAAGGTCGTTGCATGGTGTTATAAAGCTGCTCAGGATGATTGTGTTATTTTTTGTTATTACTACCGATTGTTGAGATCGGTACAATCAGCGGTACAGCGAAACCAGAGTATTAAGGTTTGTTGTGGAAACAGACTGTATTGAGATTGTATACTGTGGCTGCGATTGAAGCGCCATATAAAAAAAGGGAGGTTGAAGGAGAGCAAATTTAAAAACCTAAATTAATCCACCTAGCGGTCAGACCCAGCCTTTCTCATTCAAACTTACTATTTGTAAAAATAGATTTACATGATCGCTTCAATCCAATAAATGTGTATTCACTTTTTGGGTTCTAAAATAATGATGTTGTAATAGAAGTATAAAATCTGAAATTTGATGCAATGTAAATGCTCAAAAAATAGCGAAACAAAAGAAATGACTCTTAATTTCGAACAATTCAATCACGTGCGATACCGGGAACATTCAAAAGGTACGATACCACATTTAAATTATATTGTGGCCACATATATTGATCGAAGCAGGTTTTTTTTTAAAAAGCCTTTGAATTTCTTTTCTTTCCATAACTTTTGAACCACATATCAAATTGTTATGAAGTTTGTTATTTGTGAGTTTGAGAGATGACTCGTTCGTATGACACTAGTTATGCTCAAATAAGTCGTGTAATCTTTGAGATAATAGAATTTCGTTGTTTTATTAACAATTTAATACATAACGGTTGCTTAGTTCGATTATAATCAAATGAAATGGAAACGTATAGGGCAGCCAAACTTTGAAACCACGTGTTAAATCATAATTCATCAGTTAACCCTTAACTAGCCCGTTCATCTGATAATACTAATGATCAAATCGGTTGTGTACTTTCTGAGATCATGAAGTTTCGTGATTCGGTACATTACAGACGAAGTTTCAGTTCGATTACAGTAAAATTCAATAGGGTGTCATGAGTCAGCTAGACCTTTCATTTGACACTAATTTCGTGAAAATCGGTTCAGCCATCTCTGAGAAAAGTGAGTGAGTTTATGTATACTTCGAAATATGTTTCATTTCATAGCTAGATTTCACATTTTTAAACATAACAGGCAAAGTAATATTCCGATTGCAAAAAAAATCCATAGGGTCTTATGGGGTAGCTAGACCTTTCATATGACACTGATTTTGTGGAAATAGGTCCAGCCATCTCTGAGAAACATGAGTGAAATTAAGCAGTATTCAGAAGACATTACTTTTCATAACTTCTGAATCACACGTTCAAACTATATAAAATTCAAAAGTTAAGGGTTTTCAAGATAGTCCGTTCATTTGATACCAATTCTATTGAAATCGGTTGTGTGGTTTCTGAGATAATGATGTTTCGTGATTTTTACATTTTTAAACATAACCTCTTAAATAAAAATCTAATTACAACAAAATTAAATAGGGTCTTTTGGGGCAACTAGAACTTTAATTTGCATATAATTTCATTGAAATCGGTCCAGCCATCTCTGAGAAAAGTGAGTCAGTTTAAGTAGTCTTCGGAAGATATTTCTTTTCAAAGCTGGATTTCACATTTTCAAACATAACAGGCAAAGTAATAGTCCGATTGCAAAAAAAATCAATAGAGTCTTATGGGGTAATTAGACCTTCCAAATGACACTGATTTTGTGGAAATCGGTTAAGCCATCTCTGAGAAACATGAGTGAGATTAAACACTCTCCAGAACACGTTTCTTCGAATAACTTCTGAATCACACGTTCAATCTTCATGAAACTCAAAAGTTAAAAGTTTTTTAAGTAGCTCGTTCATTTAAAACTAATTATGTTAAAATCGGTTCAGTAGTTTCTGAGACATGGATGTTTCGTGATTTTCACATTTTTGAACACAACCTCTAAACTAAAAATCCGATTGCAATGAAATTCAATTGGGTCTTATGGGGCAACTAGACCTCTCATTTGCAATTAATTTCATGAAGATCGGTCCAGCCATCTGAGAAAATCGAGTGAGATTGGGAGAGCGTTACATACACACACACATACACACACACATACCGAAAATGCTCAGCTCGTCAAACTAAGTCGATTGATATACGAGATTCTACCTTTTGGAGCACTTTTATACCTTTGGGTTTTCCAGTGATTGCTATACCTTTCTAGGAGAAATTCAAAAAGGTTCTGCTTCTGCTACACAACAGATATTCCCATACAATTTCTAAATAGTTTGCATATTACAAAAGCAGGAAAACCAGCAGAATTTGATCAAAACTAAAACTGTTATACCGTAATTTTGAGAAATACTAGTTCACTAAGATTGCCTGAAAATACCAAGCAAAAATTTATGTTTACATTGATTCTAACAACAAGCTTGACATCGAATGGAATAAGATTCTAACCCTGAATCACTCACTTATTTACTTAAGATTCCCACGCCGTACAACAACACGGGCGCATTCTGTGCCGAACACGCATCAGTACTGGACGTGTTTGGTGATCGGTCCGATAGAGTATAAAACAAAAGACGTGTGAACTAGTGTTGGCATTGTTTGCCTGGTCAAGTGAAATAAATCCGGGTTCAAGGTCGTGCCTTTGTGCAACTGTTTCGCATCGTGACTGCCAGCTGGTGCGTAAGCCGATTTGGCTGCTGGCTGGATTGTGCTACAGCAGTGGACGAGACACAAACGAGGAAAAAGAAGAAGCCATCAGTGTCAGCGAGTTGTATCGCTGTGTGGAGTGATCTCACACCTGGCTCGCTGCTGGTGGCTGTTTGGTGCTGCTGTATTGGTGCTGCTGGCTGTAACGGCTGCTACTTCGAACGATCGGACTACCAACCTTACTGGAAGGGAGAAATAAAAAGGTACGTGTTCTTGTCAGCGCTAGTGCGCTAGACTTAGCACGATGGATGTAGATCCCTCGCCTCCCGCGCCACCATCCCCGAACCCCTCTGACCCTGACCCTTCTGTTACCCCCTCCCCTGTTCATTCTTCAGTCCCCCCTCGCCCCAGGCTTTACCCAGACGGAGCCCAGGGCAGCTATACTGTTTATTTTCGGCCAAAGGCAGGACCGAAATCGAAAAAGTTGAACCTCTTGCAGATTTCTAAAGACCTGACGAAGGAGTACAAGGGCGTGACCGAAATTTCCAAGGTCCGGCCTAACAAGCTCCGTGTCGTGGTCGGTAACCTGAAAGAGGCCAACGATATAGCTTGCTCTGAGCTCTTCACACGCGAGTATCGCGTTTACATACCCGCACGAGACGTGGAGATCGACGGTGTCATAACCGATTCGAGTCTGTCCGTCGAGTGTATACTGCAAAGTGCCAAAGGGTGCTTTAAGAACAAAACGTGTCCCGAAGTAAAGGTGCTCGACTGCAAGCAATTGCGGTCAGCATCGATCATCGGTGGCAAAACAGTATACACTCCGTCAGACTCGTTTCGAGTTACGTTCGCCGGGTCTGCACTACCAAGCCACGTCTCGATCCACCGGGTTCGTCTCCCTGTGAGGCTCTACGTGCCCCGCGTCATGAACTGCCTGAATTGCAAGCAGTTAGGCCATACAGCCGCCTACTGCTGCAATAAGGCACGTTGTGGCAAGTGTGGGGAGTCTCATGCGGAAGATTCTTGCAGTGTTAACGCTGAAAAGTGTATTCACTGCGGAGAAAATCTGCATGAGCTCTCGACATGTGCGGTGTACATGCAGCGCAGGGATAAAATAAAACGGTCTCTCAAAGAGCGTTCAAAGCGTTCCTACGCTGACATGCTGAAGAAGACCGTTACCACTTCTCCCGTTACTTCGAACCCCTTCGATCTGTTGTCCTCTGATGAAACCGATTCTGACGATTCACCAGCGGGAGCATCTTTCGCCAATCCTGGGGAGTCTAGAAAGAGGAAAAATATTTCCTCTCCTAAACTTCCCAGAAAAGGTCCTAAGATTTCTCAAAGTGAAATGAAAGTTACAAACAAACCAAACAGTGCTGCGGAAAAACCGAAGCAAACTCCTCCTGGGCTGGCAAATTTAAAGTCCCAGAAGGAGTTCCCAGCACTGCCAGGAACATCTAAAACCCCAGTTGCTCCTTTTACACTCCCAGTTGATGAAACAAACTCTGGATTAGTGAAATTTTCTGACATTGTGGACTGGATTTTTGAAACTTTCAATGTACCCGATCCAATTAAAATTTTTCTTACAGCATTCCTCCCAACAGTTAGATCATTTTTGAAGCAGTTGACTGCCCAATGGCCTCTCCTTGCAGCGATTGTATCCTTCGATGCCTAATTCAACTGCGTATATGAAGGATTCTATCTCTGTCTTACAGTGGAATTGTAGAAGTATTTTACCAAAAATTGATTCGTTTAAAGTTTTGATAAATAAAAACAAATGCGATGCATTTTCCCTTTGTGAAACTTGGCTTACTTCAAATATTGATCTCAACTTCCATGATTTTAATATTATTCGCCTTGATCGAGACACCCCATATGGAGGAGTACTTTTAGGGATTAAAAAGTGCTATTCTTTCTATCGCATTAACCTCCCCTCGATTCCAGGCATCGAAGTTGTCGCATGTCAAATGACAATACAAGGTAAAGAGCTTTGTATTGCCTCAATATATATTCCCCCCAGAGCACAGGTTGGGCAACGGCTGCTCTTTGATTTAATAGAACTTCTTCCCTCGCCACGTTTGATTTTGGGAGACTTCAACTCTCATGGCGTGGCTTGGGGTTCCCCATACAATGATAACCGCTCCTCTTTAATCTATAACCTTTGCGATGACTTCGACATGACTATTTTAAACAACGGTGAAATGACACGTATCCCGAAACCTCCAGCGCGCCCAAGCGCTTTGGATCTATCCTTATGTTCGACGTCGCTACGGTTGGATTGCACATGGAAGGTAATCCTCGATCCTCACGGTAGCGACCATCTGCCTATTCTTATTTCAATTACTAACGGGTCAACTCGCATGCGACCAATTGACATTCCGTATGACCTCACACGAAATGTCGATTGGAAGTTATACGAGGAAATGATTTCAAAAGCGGTCGAGTCGATTCAACATCATTCACCACTTGAAGAATACAACCTCCTCGCGGGCTCGATTCTCGACGCCGCGTTGCAAGCCCAAACGAAGAAATATCCCGGCGTAACGATTAAAGAACGGCCTCCCACTCCGTGGTGGGACCAAGAGTGCTCCGATGTCTACACGCAAAGATCCGACGCGTTTAAGGCCTACCAGACGGGAGGTATACCTGGCGACTATTTACGGTATTCGGAGCTTGATACCAAGCTTAAAAGCTTGGCTAAAGCAAAGAAACGTGGACATTGGCGTCGGTTCGTGAACGAGACGTCGAGGGAGACATCGATGAGCACTCTTTGGAACACAGCCCGAAGAATGCGGAATCGCGTAACGGTCAACGAAAGCGAGGAGTCTTCAAGTAGGTGGATATTTGATTTTGCCAGGAAAGTATGTCCGGACTCTGTTCCTGAGCAAAATATTGTTCGCGATGCGTCTCCGGGCCACGACGCGATAGAATCACCTTTTACGATGGCAGAATTTTCAGTTGCCCTCCTGTCCTGTAACAATAACGCGCCTGGATTAGATAGAATCAAATTCAACTTGTTGAAGAATCTACCCGGCAATGCCAAGAGGCGCTTGTTGAACTTGTTCAATAAGTTCCTGGAGCACAACATTGTACCGCAGGATTGGAGGCAAGTGAAGGTGATCGCCATCCAAAAACCAGGGAAACCAGCTTCTAATCACAACTCTTATAGGCCGATTGCAATGCTATCCTGTATCCGGAAATTGATGGAAAAAATGATACTCCGTCGTTTAGACCATTGGGTCGAATCAAATGGTCTACTATCAGAAACTCAATTTGGCTTCCGCCGTGCCAAAGGGACGAATGATTGTCTTGCGTTGCTTTCAACAGATATTCAGCTGGCGTATGCTCGTAAAGAACAAATGGCGTCTGCGTTCTTGGACATTAAGGGGGCTTTTGATTCCGTTTCTATTGACATTCTTTCGGGTAAACTTCACCGACAAGGATTTTCTTCAATTTTGAACAATTTTTTGCACAATTTGTTGTCCGAAAAGCACATGCATTTTACGCATGGCGATTTGGCAACTTTTCGCATTAGCTACATGGGTCTTCCCCAGGGCTCATGTTTAAGCCCCCTTCTTTACAACTTTTATGTAAATGACATCGACGAATGTCTGGCAAATTCATGCACGATAAGACAACTTGCAGACGACAGTGTAATCTCTGTTACAGGAGCCAAAGCTGCCGATTTGCAAGGACCATTGCAAGATACCTTGGACAATTTGTCTGCTTGGGCTTTACAGCTAGGTATCGAATTCTCTCCGGAGAAGACTGAGATAGTAGTTTTTTCTAGGAAGCATGAACCTGCTCAGCTTCAAACACAATTAATGGGTAAAACGATTTCTCAGGTTTTGGTACACAAATATCTTGGTGTCTGGTTCGACTCTAAAGGCACCTGGGGTTGTCACGTGAGGTATCTGATGAAAAAATGTCAACAAAGAGTGAATTTTCTTCGTACAATAACCGGACAATGGTGGGGAGCCCATCCAGGAGACCTTATAAGGCTTTACCAAACAACGATATTGTCTGTTATTGAATACGGGTGTTTCTGCTTCCGCTCCGCAGCAAACACACATTTGATCAAACTGGAGCGAATACAATATCGTTGTTTGCGTATCGCCTTAGGTTGCATGCAGTCGACCCATACGATGAGTTTGGAGGTTTTAGCTGGAGTACTACCATTGAAAAACCGCTTCTGGAGTCTGTCTTCTCGTATTCTAATCAAATGTGAGGTCTTGAACCGTCCCGTGATTGAAAATTTTGAAAGGTTAATCGAACTTCATTCTCAAACCCGTTTTATGACATTATATTTCAATCACATGTCCCAAAATATTAACCCTTCTTCGAATATTCCAAATCGTGTCGACTTATCAAATACTTCTGATTCTACTGTGTTTTTCGATACATCCATGATAGAAGAAACTCGTGGAATCCCGGATCATTTACGCGTGCAGCAGATCCCTAAAATTTTTTCCAATAAATATCGAAACATCAACTGCGACAATATGTACTACACTGACGGATCACTTCTTGATGGGTCCACTGGCTTCGGTATCTTCAATAACAATTTAACCGTCTCCCATAAGCTCGATAATCCTGCTTCTGTTTACGTCGCAGAATTAGCTGCAATTCAGTACACCCTAGGGATTATCGAAAAAATGCCCACGGACCATTATTTCATCTTTACGGACAGTCTCAGTTCCATTGAGGCTCTCCGATCGATGAAAGATGTTAAGCACTCTCCGTATTTCCTGGGGAAAATACGGGAACATCTGAGTGCTTTATCCGAAAAATCTACTCAGATTACCTTAGCGTGGGTCCCTTCTCACTGCTCGATACCGGGTAATGAGAAAGCGGACTCTTTGGCTAAGGTGGGCGCAACAAACGGTGATATTTATGAAAGACCAATTGCCTTTAATGAATTTTTCGCACTTGTACGTCAGAATACGATCATCAGTTGGCAAAATGCTTGGACCAGAGGGGAATTGGGAAGGTGGTTACATTCCATAATCCCCAAAGTATCGACGAACCCGTGGTTCAAGGGGTTGGATGTAGGTCGGGATTTCATTTGCGTGATGTCCCGGCTTATGTCCAATCACTATAGATTTGACGCGCTCCTCCGTCGTGTTGGGCTCGGGGAAAGTGGTATCTGTGCCTGTGGTGAAGGTTATCACGACATAGAGCATGTGGTTTGGTCATGCCCTGTACACCGTGACGCCAGGTCTAAATTAATAGCTTCCCTGCAGGCCGAGGGTAGACAGCCGGCTGTTCCTGTTCGTGATGTCTTGGCGAGCCGTGACCTATCCTACATGTCCCTTATATACGTTTTCCTGAAATCCATCCACGCCCCAGTCTAGTCCCGTTCCCCTCCGTCTACACCCAACAAAACGACAAGAACACGTTTGAACCTTAAGCACAAAACCAGCAACCAGACCCCGCACAATAGAACCAGGACCCAAGGACTACGAGCCTCTGTCCCAACTCACGACATCGTGGCTTAGCAGAACGAATCCATACATGCCATTCGACGATTATCAGACGACCATTGAACAACAAAACACTGATTGGAATATCCCATGCTAGTTTTAAGTTAGACTTAATTTCAGCTCGTAGTCGGCAGCGAGGATAAAAAATTTGCTTTAGTTTTTAAGTCATCAGATATAATTGGCGCCGTTAAACATTAAATTGTATTTGTGCCGTGTCAAATAAATGTTATGTGAAGAAAAAAAAAAAAAAAAACAACACGGGCTTGACGCTTAAGTTGAAGATTCGAGTTTTCGTTCGTGGAGATATTTGATTTGTCCACCAAATGTTACGGAGACCAGCAAAAGCACCTCAAGCATTCCTGATCCGGGTTTCTATATCACTCTTGGTACCGTCCGCCGGGGTGAGATTGTGCCATTTAACTCGTGATTTGACAGCCATCTCTTTCGAGTATTCGAGAAAACTTTTTCAAGAGAATTTGGTCGACATGAGATGGCTGACAAAAAAAGAGTTTGTATGGCACAATCTCACCCGGTTTACAGTAACAAGATATTAAAATATTTGTACCTTCTTACCTTGGTGGTCTGCTATCGTGAAGCTGGGATCGTTTGTATATATCTTCATTGACGACGTTTATTTGCGACGTTGACTTCAAGCTTTCAGTGAAGTCGTTAAGCTTGTTCTGCATGTCTGTTCGTTGTTTGACGAGCGAAACAATATCTTCGGTTAGGTCATGGTCGTTGACTTGTTTCATGGTTAAATGATTACTTTTTTCAGATCAATCCTTGGTTCAATGTACTGTTAATCGCTTCATTACGATAAGAAAGAGTAGTGCTGACAATATGCATCCGTGCCTCACTCCAGCCGTGTCCTGAATCCGACAAGATACCGTCGTGCAATACCTTATATGAGAATGCCTTGTACTTAATAAGATGGAATAGCCTCTCTGGAACTCTTCTTCGACTAACTGTAGCCCAGATGTTTCAATGACTGACACGGTCAGACGCTTTTTCGAAATCAACGATTACCAGCAGGAGAGAGTCCTGGAAATCGTTGACTTGCAGTATAATTTGGAGCGTTAGTATGTAGTTCACACATGATCGTCCGGCAAGGAAACCAGCACGTTTTCTTTGCAGAGCACTTTGAGTACTTTTCTTGCAGAGTACGATTCCTGGTGCTTTGTTTAATGTCATACTTTTGATTACCGCTTCGATTTCAACCAGCGAAGGTATCTTGGCAAATGCGACGGATTCTGGATGCCGAGTGTTGCGTGTGCTCAACGCTTGAGCTGATCTCGATCTCGATTGATCTGTTAATAGCTAACTGCTAAAGCGGCGAGAAACATCATACAACAAATGATGTCTCCATTAGCAGCAGCTCTTTCTCCATCCTCAGCAAGGAAGTTCCAGGCTCTTTTGTTCCGTTTACAAGATCTTTTAACTGCCTTTTACTGCTCGGCGTATCGTTAGTGGATGACTGTTCTGAACGGTCTGGTATGCGCCTGCTCAATTCCAGCTTTCGCCTTCCTCCGTTCGTTGACCATCCGTTCCTTCCTTCCACTACGCGCTTTCCCGAGAAATCCATCGGTCGTCGTGACAAATGCGTTCTTGATGCCGGTTAACTGCTCTTCTACTGTTTTACAGATCAGTAGCTCCGAGGCTCGGGTTTCGAGTTGCTCGACGCACGCCCGGTTCACCTCTGGGTTCTCCAACCGGTGGACGTTATAGGGATATTCGATTTTCTCCTCACATGTCATCGATGACGAGATGGTGGTCAGATGCAATTTCGGTATTCAAAAGACTACTAAGAAAAAAAAATTAAAAAAAAATTATTTTCTGTTCGGCCACCTCGAGAGACCCTGGTGACCTTATATGCTAGACGATGGTGGATAAGCGATCCTAATGACCAAGACCAAAGGCGCGCTGGTGCCTCCAGAGCGATCGCCAGCGATGCTGGAGCGTGACTCTTTCTCCGGGACTCTTTCCACGCTACGAGCCCAGTACTTGGCTTCCGGCAGTCGAGTCTCACGTCCGACGCTAATGGTATACTGAGGCGTCAAATGAAGCGAAGCAAAAAGCGTCGCAAAGGGGTCTGAGCTACTTCTTCGAACGTCTATATGAAACGCTCAAACCGGTCATACTGGAGCGGCAAAGACGCGTCGGTAAAGGCGGCGAAACAGAACGAGTTGTGTTTTGACGCGCGTATACGTACGGTGATACCATATTCAGACTAAAGCTTTCATCGCCAGGTGCTTTAAATTTGCCTTGTTTTGGTTTGGTAATAAAAAAACGCAAATAAAATACATTGTCGTTTAGAAAATGTTAAAAGGTTTAGAAAATGTTAGTGCAGTAATCCCATGTTCAGACTAACCCTGATATCGCCAGGTGCTTTATATTTGCATTATTTTTAACTGAAATCTGAAAAAAGAAAAAAAGTAGGATAGAAAATACTACCGGGAAAAATTTTCAGATCGTCGAAAAAATAGCACTGGTATTTTTGATTGATATTGTTAAGTTTTGATTCGAATGGCCAAGAATCTAGCATGCTGAACTTCTTTGGTCGCGAAAACGCAAGTCGCTGAGTAACTAGTTGTGCTCACATGGGTTATTCAAACCCTAACGGATATTAAAAACTAATTGAACATTGCTCGGGGTCAACGGGTTTTTAAATTTAGAATAATTTCTTATATTTTTTACTACGTCTGCAGCGCAACTCACTTCAGAAATATTATTTTATTTCATAAAAAAAAAATCTCTATGTTTACTAAAAACTTTATTTACCGTGCTTGAAGAAGCAAAAAAAAATCTTTATTGGACGACTTCATATTACCTTTAAACAAACCGCCACTGCAATCTAGTAATATGACAACACAACACATTTGCGATGCTCGCTCCAGTATGTCATAGGAAGCTTCACCCAACGCTTCTGTTTCTACCGCTTCTCATACGCTTAACGCTTCGCTTCTTTTGACGCCTCAGTGTGTCATTGGCCTTAGACAAAGACCAGGGATGATCGGCTTACCTGCCGAACATCCATTCCGTGAGCAGCGACAGCAGTGTCGAGATCGAGGGAGAGGTTAGGGTTACGAATCAAGAATTCATCGTGATCGTCAACTCCCGGAAGGTGAGCAAGGCGCCGGGGCTGGATGGTATCCCTAACCTGGCAATCAGGCTAGCGATAAAAACGGCTCCTGGGCAAAGCTTAGGAAAATGATTAGAGAGCGACACTATACTGACGACTTTTCTCTCTTTTCACTCTAACAGCCTCATGAATGAGCTATTCATGAGACCTCACATACAGCCAGTGTTATGAAAATGACTGCAAAACAATGACAGCAAATTTTCAACTGATCCGGCTCTCATTGTATTGCACAGCTCTCTCTGCTCCCCACACGTTCGGTGAACAGTCCGACAGCAACTGACGACAGCACACATGCAACTCCATACGGACTGTTATTTTTCATCTTCATATGTTTGTTGGTATTTCCAAGCTGTCGCGAATGACAGCCTGTAATCTTCCGACATCCTTCAACACGAATCCGAGCAGGATGTCAGGTGATTATGATCACGACAGTAAGGCCGATGAAAGAATGAAAAAGAGATGGTGCGAAGCACGTTTTTTCTTACGTGGGGAATAATATCAACAATGGAAAGGGTCGACGACAGCCGCAGCCGTTCAGCAGGCTGTCAACAGGAACAGGACATCCTCAAAATGAGCAAACTAGGCTGTCATGTCCGAACGAACAAAATACATGCGCAAGAATGAGCTGTCGTACGCAACACAAGACAGTTTCTTCGCCTTGTTTAAGCTGTAGCTGTATGTGAGCTCTCATGAATAGCTCATGCATGAGGCTGTTAGAGTGAAGAGAGAGAAAAGTCGTCAGTATAGTGTCGCTCTTCAGTCATTTTCCTAAGCTTGCATACAGCTACAGCTTACACAAGGCAAAGAAACTGTCTTGTGTTGCGTACGACAGCTCATTCTTGCGCATGTATTTTGTTCGTTCGGACATGACATCCTAGTTTGCTTATTTTAAAGATGTCCTGTTGCTGTTGACTGGCTGCTGATCGGCTGCGGCTGTCATCGACTTGCAGTTTCTGACGTGGGACTACGACTTTGTTTACTATACTGGGATGCATTCTGTAAAATTGGAAATGAAACTGGCAAATGTTGCGTCAGATTTCGAACGTTAATAACAGCACAACCACATGATGGATAACAATAACCAATATGTTGTTGGATAGATAAAATGTGTAACAATTTTGTAATATGCTAGTTATCACTAAAATGTCATTGCTAAGCGGTAAAATTGATAAAAAGTTTCAATGAAAAATTTACGCGAACAATGAACCAATTACATGCGAGCATTCCTAGCACAGACGACGTGAATGGACACCATTCGTTCCCTGTGATATTCTCTGTATTAATTTCGAAATAAAAATTGACAGAGTCTCCCCGTCCCAATAAGTCAACTTATTTTTGCTTCCATGACCTTAGACTAACATGATGTCTCGAAGGTAAAAGTTTTCCTACAAGTTTGAAACAATCCCCATTCTTAAACAATTTCTAAATCTGCTTTCAAAACTTAATAAAAACTGATGTCTTGAAAGAAAACATGCCGGTGAAAGCAACAATACCAGTGGAGTAAAGAACTGCAGGTCTCTCGTCGTATATGATTGCAGCGGTATTCTTCTTTTCGTACATTCAGCGGTACACTTCTATTCGTACTGCAGCGGTACTATTCGTATTGCAGTGGTACACTTTTGTACGTACAATTCTACACGTGTGCAATCGAGGAAAAACTGCAATGCTGCTGTTGATGGTGATTGAAAGTTCATCTCATAAATATGATTACCATAAATTACTCAACAAGAATTGTAAATTTTTGCAACGGATATTTATTTAATTCTATCTTCGATCTTCATTAAATAATCGTGACCGGATAGTATCGAAAGAGTAAATTCCAAAATATATACATTTATAGAAGAGTAAGAGCCAGCGAATGCTTGTGAATTTTTTGTTTATTCACTAAGATTCATTCAGAATCTTTTTTTACATTTCAAAATTGTTAGATGATATATTATTATTCTAAGCTTTACCATAATAAACGTATATTAGCTGTCTTCGTAATACACAAATGTAGTTCTAGGCAAATGAAAAAAATTGTCAAGCAAAAAACAAAAATGGAATTGTTGGTTGCTACGATTTTTTGCTGGAACTTGTTAATAATTTTGTTTAACACATCTTCTTCTGTTCGCCAATTAATGAACCTTTGTAAGGTCTTCCATAATATTTTGAAAGTAAGATAGATTTGATTTAATCAGAGTTTAGCAAGACAAAACTATTCATTATGATAACGTAAGTATTATTGGATTTGGTTTTTGAGGATATAGAGTTAATTCTCACTTTGACGCATTACGAGAAATTCTTGGTGCTTCTTCAACAAGTACGATCTGTTTGTTCCTTGCCAAATACATGTTGTTTGCACAAAAAAATACTACAGACACAATATCGCCAAATATAAACGTTATTCTTTCGAGTGTTGTTGAATATATTTCAGAAATTGATTTCCGGGGGAGGCTGAAAATAAAAATACGTACAGTCACTGAGCAAACACATTGATTCTGTCTGCAGACTCTGTATATTTTGTAACAAAAATCCCCTAATTACAGTCATTAGTCCCACGTCACCATTTCATACAACCATAGGGCTGTATACCTCGTAGTTTTCGTTTCTCCTTTTTCGTAGGCTGGTGGCATATTTAATACAAAGCAAACCGTTTCCATTGTTGATATTGTTCCTCACGTAAGGAAAAACGTGCTACGCACCATCTCTCTTTCATTCTTTCATCGGCCTTACTGTCGTGAATCATAATCACCTGACATCCCGCTCGGATTCGTGTTGAAGGATGTCGGGAGATTATAGGCTGTCATTTGCGACAGCTTGGAAATACCAACAGACACAAGGAGATGAAAACTAACAGCCCGTAGAGTTGCATGTGTGCTGTCGTCAGTTGCTGTCGGACTGTTTACCGAACATGTGGGAGCAGAGATAGCTGTGCAATACAATGAGAGCCGAATCAGGTGAAAGTTTGCTGTCATTGTCTTGCAGTCATTTTCATAACACTGCCCCAGGCTGTTTCGGGCAGTCATGCGGAGGTGCCTGGATGACTGTCTTATTCCCATCTCTGGCAAGTGATCAGTTCGGCTTCCGGAAGGACAAGTCCACGCTGGATGGCATTTCCTCCGTCACCAAGACGGCGGAGGTAGCACTCCAGCACAAGAGAAGGGGAATACGCTATTGCGCAATCGTCACGCTCAACGTGAAGAATGCATTCATTAGCTAGCTGAGACTCCATAGCGCTCGCGCCGTATAAGATTCTGGAAAACTACTTCCAGATTCGAGTACTTGTACAACACGGAGGAGGGTCAGAAATGCATCCCAATCACCGCAGGGGTTCGGCAAGGTTCTATCCTGAGTCCGGTGTTGTGGAATGTCATGTATGACAGGGTGTTGAAACTCAAGTTCCCTGTTGGGGTCGTGATCTTCGGCTTTGCAGACGACATAACGCTAGAGGTTTACGGCGTGTCGATCGAGGAGATCGAGTTGACGGTCGAGGACTCAATGTTCTAGGAAACTGGAGCTAGCGCATCTTAAGACGGAGGTAAATAGGAGCAACAGGCGGTGGTCAGAGTCAGATACTGCACCACTATCTCAAAGCGATTTCCGAAGCTCTTGAGGGTTTTGGTCGGCGGCAAGCTCACGTTTTGAAGCCATATCGATTTTGCCTGTAGGAGGGCCTCATTGGCTTTTGCAGCACTGTCTCGTATGATGTCCTATAGCTCAGCGGTTTATGGCAGCAAGCAAAGACTTCTTGCCAGCGTGATTTCGTACATACTTAGGTATGATGGGCCAGTGTGGTCCAGAGCGATAGGTACTAACAGTTACCGCGGTAAACTGGAAAGTACGATCAATCTGCAATTCTCGATGCTCCACTGGCAGCGAGAATGGTTTAACTCTACAAAGAACAGATTGACGCACCGACTTAATCTGGAGATTGGTTGGGTCGGGAGGCGCCTTGGTGAAGTGAACTTACACCTGACACAGATCCTGCCCGGCCAGGGTTGCTTCAGACAATATCTGCACAGGTTCGGACATGCGGGGTCCCTCATGTGTTCCGAGTGCGTGGAGGCGGGGGAGACTGTTGAGCATGTCTTCTTCATATACCCCCATTTCGTGAGAGCGAGGAGCGACATGATGGCTGTGAGTGGGCCTGGCACTACTCCGGATTCATCCGGAGGATGTGCGACGACCCGGACATCTGGAACGCGACTTGTGCGGCCGCATTCAAGATCGCCCTGGAGCTGCAACGTATGTGGAGGGTCAACCACCAACACACCAGTGGTAGCTATCTACCAGTCTCCAGGTAGTTAGCTAAGAGGTTATATGAGTAGAGAGGGTGCTCCACGCACAAAAGTCACTCCCCGACGCAATACTTAACCGTCGTTCCGAAAAGACCAGGGCTAGAGACTAGAGGGGTTTTAGTGGGTCGAGAGTTGGACCAGTAGGTGTTTGGAGGAGTGTAACCACCCCAGCGACTTTCCCTTAGTTTCATTTCCACACCCTGAGTTCTCTTCTCAGATGTGTGTTCGCAGATTTCCCTGCCATCTTAAAAAAAGATCCGTGTAAGTACTTCTTATTACACATACAAACTAACAGGATGATCGTTTAAGCGAATAGTAGAGAATGCGATCGCGTGCTGCGTGGGTCGCTTAACGCTTGAGTTGATTGGTGCAATCATATGGTTGATGCACTTTTACGGGTGAGCGATATATGCGGTTTCTAAGGCAACTATTTTAGAGTCTTCAATGTTCCGTATAATGATATATATTTTCAAGCCGTCAGCATACACTAATCAAACCATATGGAAGCAAACAGGATATGTCGTTGAAAAATATCGAGAATAATCGTGGGCAAAAGTCGCTACCTTGGGGAACGCCAGAATTGTTTGTTAAATAATCAGATTTCGCCACAGCAAGCTCAACGCAATGACGACGAATAACCAGGCATCAAGCTCAAGCTTTGTTGTGGTTTTCCAGATATCGCTGGAGGCCAATGCATCTTTCCTAATGCTGACCAGATCTTAGTTGAGCTTTACCAAACCCCCTCAATAGGATCTGACCCATTTGGTTCGTAGAGCGACTTCCCCAGTCAACAGCCCAAGCTTTATGGGCTGCATCACCGCAACGCCTGCATAACTGGCTAATATCGAGCCCATCGCAGTTTCAGGACAGGCCTGTTGATGAGCTAGCTTGCAAGGCTGGCTCCACTAACCGCTTTTTCACGTTATGAGGGGCCGTTTTTCGGGGACTGTGTCACTCGTTTACTGACCTGTCCCGCAGAGCAGATCGCAGCGAATGAGGGGGCATCGGTCTGAACCTGCTTAGATGCAGGTGCCCTTCTAGTCCTTGCCTCCTTTTCGGAGGCTTCAAACCGAGCCACAAGTTCGGCGTACTCGAGTTGAGCTACGTCAATGGTGGTCCGAATGACAATCTTCATTGGAGATCTCAAACTCATAGCCTTGTTGGGAGGCAGGGCGATGCAAGGCCTGTTACATATCCGTCCATCTTGGGAGTATTCATTCACGGGTATATCGTCACATCATCTTTATCGGATGACGCCAACATTGATGCAGATGAAGCTTCGTCCACAGCTTATTAATTTATAAAGGTTTTGTTCAGAAGTACGTTTTGTTGGATCCAGAACCTGTTGCATCTGAACAGGAACATGTAGTGAATACTGAATAGGTTGATGTAGTGATACTGCTGTACTCTTGCAGGTACCATTTGAGATTGAATTTCATTGCTTGAGTACGATTTACCATGATAGTTACTTCATCTTCCCCCCAGAAGTGCCTCAATCGCAACGAGGGCGCATCCTGTGCTTAAAGTAGACCCGGTCGTCCTTTTCAAAGTTATGTCTGAAAACAATATGTGGACGATTGAACTGTTCATTTTGTTTGCGGCAGCTTAAATAACGGGATCAGGGATCATAAGTGTTGTGTATTGGTCTTCCTAGAAACGCTTCAGCTGGTGAGACCGATTCCGGGGTATTTGGATTTAGAGTAGAGCGGTATGGACGATGGACGAAAATGGTTTTCCTGCGGAACTAACCAGACTGATTAAGGCCACGATGGATGGTGTACAGTGCTGTGTTGAGATTTTGGATGCGGTATCGAGCCCATTTGAAATACATACGGGACTTCTACAAGACGACGGTCTTCCGTGCCTCCTGTTCAACATTGTGCTTAAAGATGTTATGAAACATCCGGCCTTTAACATGCGATCTTCAATAAATCCAGCCAGTTCATCTGCTTCACTGTCGACGTGGACCTTTTTGGAAGAACGTTCCAGGTGGTTGCTGAATACCAAGCTGAAACTTGGCGCAGAAAAGGTTGACTTGAAGGTGAATACGTCAAAAACCAAGTATCTACTAGCAGGGGGTACCGAACGCGATAGGGCTCGCATAGACAGTACCGTAGTAATCGACGAAGAAGAGTTCGAATTTGTGTACCTCAGATCCTTGGTACATCAGGCAACAACTGCAACAGTGAAATCCGCAGACGTAATGAAGTTAAAAGTCGTGCCTACTACGTGCCTACTCCCTAAGACGTTGAGGTCTGGCAAACTTCATGCACCGTGTACAAATTGCTTATAAGACCGCTAATCCTCTACGGGCACGTCACATGGACAATGTTCGTGGAGGATTTTCGAGCACTAGTTGTTTCAGAGCGGCGTTTGCCTGGGACCATCTCGCGCGGAGTACACTGGTGAAACTCTACGACGATCCCAGTATCAAGAAAGTCGCAAAAGCTGGAAGGGTACGATGGCGGGACATGTTGTGAGTATGCCGGACAACAATTTCGCAAAACTGGTATTCGTCTCGAATCCTGCTGGTACAAGACATAGAGCCGCACAACGAGCGTTGGACCAGGTTGGACCAAGTGGAGCAACAACTCAAAAATGTAGGACGCTCAAGAAACTGGAAACAAGCTGCCATGAACCGAGTGCGTTAGTGTAACATTGTGACGCAGCTGAAATCCCGAGGAATGTTTTACCAGGAATGTAAGTAAGTAGTAGAGCGGATACTGAAAAGAATGCAGATGTAGATTAACTTTTTCCATAACTTAGCTTTTTCAAACCACGCTTGATGGAAAACTTCCGAGAATTGGAGCTTGTGTTGATTGATGAACTGTTCTTCAGCCCTGCTTAAGGTTGGCCTCGTGATGGCATTGTTCTACAAGGTTCTACAGTGTCACTTCACCTGGGTCTCCTGCTCCGTTTTCGTCGGATTCCAGCTTCGAAATCAATCTGGTTCGAATATCTACATCCCGTGGCGGTTGGAGTCCCCAGACGATACAAGAGTTGAAAAGTTTCACAGTGTTTGTCCACATCATGTGAAATCATCCATATCGCTCTCCGAGTACCGTAAGCCGGGGTGATATTGTGCCATACAAACTCATTGTTCATCAGCCATCCCATAACGATCAGAAGACCAATCATTCTTGAAAAAGTTTCCTCAAATACTTAACCAAGAAAGACTAGTCTACTGACCCGGAAAAGGTGACTGACAAATCACGGGTTTGATGCTCAATCTCACCCCCACTGGCACATACTGGTAACAACAATGGAAATGCACTTCGTCAACTGTTTTAAGTTTCTTGGCGGTCTCGTCCAGAGTGTAATTCTTTGGGGTACTTTAGAAGAATTTTATTTTCGTACTTCTCGCATAACGGGGTGCTTTATTTGCTTAGTAGCATTCTCACTTAGGCGACATACTTCAGAACTTCTCTGTCCTTCGTGAAAATGTTATCGTATCTCGCATACCAACCGTCGAAAAAAACTCTCGCGTCTGTATCGTACTGAAAATCTTGAATGCCGCTGGTCAGAATTCATCCTGTGCTCCTGATAAAAGAGATTTGTTTTGCTGGTTGATTGACTAACGAAGAACAATCTTCATTGGTCATCATACTCAAAGCCGTATTAGGAAGTAGGACGGATAAAACCAGATAAAAATTAACTTCATTATTGATTGCAAATATTTTTAAAGCCAGCACGGTTTGTTCGGTGTGACGTCTCGGCATGGAGTCGTTACTTTATATCATACATCGGAAAAATCCAGTTTACTAACTGAACTAAGAGCTGGTTTTTTTTAATATTGCGAAAAAGAAAATAAAAATGATTTGTTATGAAAGCTCGAGTTGACTCCCTTGCAGCCACTTTGGAACGGCTGCCTCTATCAAAAGAGACAAAACATTACACTAGTTCACATTATCTTAGTATTTTTTGCGGTACGATTAAATAATAATCAGACTTTTACAAACTTATTCAGCTATCATCTTTGCAAAGTTTTGTCTGTTTAACATTCGCTTGGAAATAATTCTATTAACATTAGTCTGTTACGTTAACCAGTGTACTAGCCGTAAGGAATTTCGCTGTGGCTCACTGAAGGGTAATCAATTTTCAATAAATATCCCCGGCGCAAATACACCCACCCAACAGAAAGAGGAAACAGCACCCGGCAAAGTTAGGCCGTAGAAGGATACAATAGCAGATTTCGGGACTCAAATTCCGACGGGGAAAATGTCATTTAAATCTCTATAAATAACTTTTCGATTATTTCGTTCTTCGAATTGAAAGGCCTTCTTCCGGAAAGTTAAGCCAGGAGAAGCACCCGGAAAGAGGATTATTTTCGATCTGAAGCCGCTGCTAGAGGTTCATACTCTTGCGCGCTCTGACTAGGGTGCACATTTTTGTGCTCTGCCACTATTGGGAGGAAAATTTTTGCACAACATCATAATCCATGAAGGAATGGAATCTGTAACGATTGGACTCAAGTGCCGTAATTGGTACTTAAGTTTGATGTGAATCGGATTTTGAATAAAAGTAAATCTCCACACCTATCACAGCTGTTAAGGAAAAAGTTTTGAAAATAAAATGTTCGCAGTAAGAGAAATCGAGTGTGCATTATTTACGACCAGACTTCATGCATTACCATAAACACCGTATCATAACACGGTAATTCCATCGAACCCAACGTATCATGATCGTTCTCAGAAATCCTGATACTGTCACTGACCCCATAAGAGGCTTACCATTTCTGTCTAGCCGTTCAAATCCCCGCTTTGATATTACTGCAATTTATCAACGTCATCGCATTTGCGCTTAACGGCAGCTGCTGTCCTGTCTCGAGATGGATCTTCTCCCTGGCACTCACACACATACACGAATGCAAATTTTTCCTTCAACTCGGACACCGCGCACACTTGTCCCAAGGAGCTTCATCACACCTACTGCGGTTTGATGGCATTGCGGAAGATCAACCGGCAAGCATCGACATCGACACCGCCGCCGCCGCCGCCGGTGGACTCCTTAGCGCGAAGAGCTGTAAAGGTGAGTAAGTGCTAATTGCTATTAGGGTAAATATCGCTTACAGCTGACGATGACGGGCCCTGGACACGGACCGGCTGATGGAACAAGAGATAATAAAGATAAATTTGCAAATTGAATCTCTAAATAAGTTTCCAGACTTCCAACGAGGCAACAACTTGCACCGCCGTAACATATCCAGCGCTGTCATCATCATCTGTTGACACTGCGACGTCAAAGTGCTGACATTGAGAGTAGAGGGGGGTAAATCATGGTGTGAACGGTGAACTCTATTTTGAATAAAAAACTCTCTGTTTTGCAGTTAGATAAAAAAAATCAGTTTTTAGAGTTAATTTAAAATTATTACTTTTTGCCACATCCGTTGACTACCAGCTGGATTTATTGTGTTTATTTGCAGCCACTGTGGAAATGTTTTGTTTGTTTATGTTTTCTGAAACCGTGGGACATTTCTGTTTTGCTGATAGAAACCTTGCTAATCGATTTACAAGGTGTCGTTTGTTATACCAGACGGTAGTATTTTCATTATGATTGCAACGCGAACGCTGAGCTGAACGTTTAATAATGCCATTGTGGAAAGTACATACGTTATATTGCCAACAAAAGTTTCTTTTTGGAAAATGGGTATTTTAATCAAAGATAAATCTTCGCCATTGTTACGTCGTGAAATATACTGATTTTGTTTTCAATCTTTTTGCGAAATGAGATTTCTTTACTGTTAGTTTTTTTTTACTTTTTGCAGTTGGACTTTTGATTTTGACTATCATTTGTAGGTTGGGATAAATTAGGAGCGTTGGAAATCTCGATAAATTGAGACGCTGATATTGATAAACAGATTCAATTCATTGTTAAATTGTTTGAAAGCATCTCTGGTAAAATCAAATCTTTGCTTAATCATTTCACTGTTGCAACCGATCATGTTAGTAAGAATATTATTCCGCAAATACGAAAAACAAAGAACCCACCGGAATCACAGTCCATTGCGTTGAGTGAAATCGTATGGATTCAATAACCGGGGAAAACTGCAAAACACAAAAAAAAAAAACACCCAAGCAGTGAATAATAATTCGAAAATAATTACTTTTTAATCCCACTTCCTGGCTAGAACATTGCGAGCAGCCCGTTAGCAATGGGAAGTCCCACAACATTCAGAGCGTTTTTGCCGGAGTCTGCCACTGGCAGCTGTTTGTTTGTGGATGCGAAAAATAGCCCTTCGGTGCAGTAGCGTTTATGGTATTCATTGTTCAGGCTTGGCGAAATTTACGCAATATGAAAAATGGATAATTTGTAAATGCGGTTGCGGTGCAAACTTACTTTGATATACGATTTGGCATATCTGTGTTCAATAGTCGAAACAAAATGTGGCCTGAACAGTAGTTACTTGGTATTATTGTGTACCTTGGACCATTACGGATGAAAGTAATAAATAAATTGCAGCTTATATAAATTTGCTGATTTGAAAACTTTAAATCAGAGTGATTGAGAGCTTGCTAGAATAACAATAACAATACTGCAATAATCTTACAATACAAACTTAACGATTCAAGCGGAGTTACTTATACCCCCGCTAGACAAGTAACTTTGTCGTCTTTAGTTTAAAGCCTAGAACTAAGCACATTCTCTCCTTTTCTTCTGCATCTTCGTTCTTACAACATTCCCCGGAGCGATTGCATGCATCCATCGTACATCCATCGTAGAGTGAAGAAATATCCACAACATTACACAAAAATGAAAGACAAATGAAAACAACAACACAACATCGTCGACTGATCCTTCAAGTGACCGGCATACGTGTACTTACTGTCGGCTGGCACCACGTTGAAGCCGTACGGGGAAGACCGAGGAACATATGAAACTCTCTAGAGCACTAACTCATGTGGTAAAGTAAAGTAAACTCTCCTATATACAGTTCGGTAAACTTATCATTTGATGTACAAGTATTGTTTGCGTTTCCAACCCAATGGAATGTTCGCAAATTGTACAGAAAACATATCATAAAGCGTGTTCAATTAGCCGTGGCGGATCGATAAAAATCCATAAAAATGAATTAAAGCAGATGGAACTCTTAAGAATTTCTGTAAGAATATTTGCACGAAAATCTGGAAATATCTGCCCTTTTGAATATTCTTGTAAGGGTCAATAATCATGGCAATCAATTTTGTATGCAGGATATCTATGAATGCCGATTTATTTGAAACAGAAAATTTCTTTTAGAACAGCAATTGGTACGAATAGTATTGTAAAATTCAAGTCATATGATTACATTCAACTGCCAGTTGAACACAGATACGAATGGATGGTGTTGTCTGGGCTGTCATCCGACAAAAGCTAAGTGAAAAGGTGCGACGCGATCATTGACGCGTAAACCATACACCGGCGGTAGAGGAAATGCTTCGCCAACTCGAGCGTCTGTTCTCCAAGATGGTGCGGCTCAAAACTGCGTCTGATCTCCATATTTGGTGCGGCTGATCAACGTCCTGGTGTCAGCGTGGGACTCTAAACAAAGCTGACACCATGGGCGCAACTAAGGAAAATTTCTAGGGGGGGCTAGCTTTCATGTATGTAATTTGAAAAAAAACGGAAAAAGGAGTTTTAATATGCTTATTTAATAACGCTTATAATAGTGTCGTAACAGCAGAGAAATATCACTTCGGGATAGAATCTCCGAAAATGTACTGAATATCTTGAACACAGCGTCAACGCCAACCTCTTTCAGCAACACTGGCTTGATATTGAGGAGAGCCAGGTTTGGTAAATGGCTGGGCAGTGCTTTTTAACAGCACACCCATACTACCTGGAATAAAATAGACCCCAGTGTGGTTCAAGGCATAATGCCCTATTCCTACCTCCACGTGTTATCGACTGTGATACGAACAATCAAGGGAAAACCGGTGAACCGATGAAAACTTGGTCGTATGCTGACAGGAAAGGGGTAGTTGTTCTCCTTAGAGAGCAGCTTGTCTGAACCCCACAGGCTAGGGGCGGCTCAAACAGCGACTGATCTGGACCGAACGGCTGAACTATGAAATGCGGTGTCTCACCAGCTACACCTATGTAGGCAGCCCCGTCGCGAGACTAGGCATCGCAGCCCTAGTAAGGCAGCATACTAAAATAAACATACTACGAAGAATAAAGAATTCAAAACGAACCGGAACAATAGGCAATGACCCAGCCGACGAAATAAGGACGACGATTAAAAGCTCGGTGTAACAGTAGATCGCTCAACGCTTCGGATGTCGACTGGATTCCGCTGGATCAGCTAGAATCCCGCCATTTCGACATCGTTGCGCTCCAGGAGCTTTGCCTGAAAAGAGAGAAGGTACGGTGGATTTGTGACCGTAAGGCACAGTACCACCAAAGCGGTGGCACAACAAATGAGCTTGGTAGCGGTTTTATAGTGCTGTGCCGGATGCAGAGTCGTGTGATGAAGTGGCAGTCAATCAGCGACAGGTTGTGTTTGTAGAGAATAAAAGGCTGGTTCTACAACTACACTATTCCCAATGTGCACTGCCCTCACGAAGGAAGACCTGATGCAGAAAAAGAAACGTTCTACGCACAGCTGGAGAAACTTTACGATAGCTGCTCGCGTAGAGACATCAAGATCGTCATTGGGGACATGAACGGAAGGAAAGATTTATATAAGGTGGTGATCGGCCCGCACAGCCTGTACACCGTGACGAACGACAACGGCTAGCTATGCACCAACTTCGCAGCTTCCCACGGGCTGGCAGTCCAAAGTCCCTTGTTTCCTCGACCAACGTACAGCAAAACAATTGACCACGTTCTCATCGACGGCCCGTTCTTCACAGACATTACATACGTACGCATCAATCACAGTGCTGATCGGACATGACTACTTCAATACAAAAAACTACAAAACCCTGATATAACCGGTAGTCCTCTGTGGAAGTCCTCTTGGTGTTTACGAACGGAAGGTGCTGTGGACTATCTACGGTGGAGTACAAACGGATGACGGATAACGGCGACAGCGCATGAACCATTAGCTACAGGCGCTGCTTGGAGAGAACCCCATTGCGCACCTGGCGAAAGACAATAGGATGCGGTAGGCCGGTCACGTCGTAAGGATGCCGGACGAAAACCCTGTGAAATCACTTCTCTTCAGCAAACTCTACCGGCACCAGAAAGTAAGGGGCGCAGGAACTGGTAAAACACAACCCAAAACCGAGTAAAATGGCGACAACTTCTTGATACAGCACAAGTTACTACAGCTCTTGTCTGACTGGTAAGATGAGTAAGAGAGCTAGGCTTGAGAAACGATCCTGGGTGCAGAACTAGTTCATAGCCAATGAATGACGACATCTCAATTTGTGTTGATTTTGATTCTCTGATAAGTAGTATAGAATGTATTTATATTGAATACAATCATTCTCTGGAAAATTCTAGGAGGGGCTAAACACTTTTTAGAGGGGGCTGAAGCCCCCCTAGCCCCCGTAGTTGCGCCCATGGCTGACACTATGGTATTTCGGCGAGATAGAGGGTTGGAGAAGGCCCAACAAGACCGTCCCGGAAAACATAAACAACGTAAGAGATAATACGAATCGAAACAATCGGTATGGTCTAGGCAACGAAATAAGGACTACGATTGGAAACTTGGGACATGGAACTGCAAATTATTCTGCTTTTCATGATGTAACAGGATGTTCGACAAAAAGCGAAAAAAAAGCGCTACCCTAAAACACGGAATACACGGCCCGAGAAAGATTATAGCCTTTCAACCTGTCGTGTGAATTTTGGTGTTCCTAGTCATTACAAAAACATGTCAACTTACGTGAAAGTTCGCATAGTGATTCAACGTAATGTTTACGCGAAAGCTAGTATAGGTCTCTGAAAAAATTTATGTGGCTGGGGGCACCAAAATTCGCAGAAGTGGCTAAAAACCTATAATCTTTTTAATTATTTTTTTCTAGCTTGAGCTTTAGAGCCACACCTGTGTTGACCAGTGTAATCTACGACGAGCTACCTCCACGCAACTTCGAAGTCGTAGTGCTACAGGAACTTTGTTGGACAGGACAGAGGATACGGAAAAGCGGACATCGGCCGGTTGCTTTCTACCAGAGTTGTGGCACCACCAGCGAGCTGGAAACGGGCTTCATAGTACAGGGCAAGATGCGGCAATGCGTGATGGGGTGGTAGCCGATCAACACAAGGATGTGCAAGTTGAGGATGAAGGGCCGGTTCTTCAACTACAGTGTCATCAACGTGCACTGCCTACATAAACGAAGACCCGACGACAAGAAGAAAGGATTCGCGCAGTTGGAGCAGGTCTACGATAACTGCTAGCGACGGGATGTAAAAGTCGTCTTTGAGAACATGAATGCTGAGGTTGGACAGGAGGCAGTGTACTAATATGTTGGATTTAACTCCACTCGAGCTAGGGATGCTGCGCTTGCCTTGATCCAAACGCGAACGGTTACAACAAAATGGGCGGTTGCGCGCTGGTTGCTTGGTCGAGACGATATTTCCAATTATATCCAAGTGTGAGCCACGTCGAATACCTCGCAACTCAATCCGCCTCTTTGGATGGTTGCAGTGAATAAAGAAACTAACACCTTATTGAACTATTGCACGCCCGGGCAATGCCACAAAAGATAAAAAAAATTGCAAAAAAATCTGAAGTACCTTCGTGCCCCGCAAAGATATCCATAAAACCACCTGGAGATCACCCGACCCACGGACAGAGAATCAAATCTAAGGCAGGTTCTTCTCCGACGTCATCAGTGTTCGAACCTACCTCAGTACAAATATAGATTTCGACCACTATTTAGTATCTGTGTGCATGCGCTCAAAACTCTCGGCGGTGTATAATACCCGCCGAAATCAAACGTCGCGACCAATATCGAGCAACTGCCCAACGCCGAGGTTGCACATGAATACGCGCAGCAGCCAAGGAAGAGCAGCTTGGCGCAGCTACTCTTGAAGATGGCAGGAGCAACCGATCCGCCATAGGTTGCACTGCTGTTGCGCTACTATGTACAAAGGCTCCGAATCATAGAAATGACTGGTTTGATGCTGTTACACCATACGAGAGCGAACGAGGAACGATACCGACAGGAACGGAACAGCCAAAACTCAGTCATCCGAAGGCAGAAGCGCCAGCAAGAGGTCCGAGATCGCGTAGCGATGGAAGACCAGTACCAAGCTAACGACACTCGGAAATTCTACGAGAAGCTGAACAGCTCCCTTGAAGGCTACGTGCCGCAAGCCGATATGAGCAAGAGCTTGTACGAGAACCTTCCTACGGACGAGTGTGAGGTGATCATAAGGTGGAAGCAAAACTTCGATGAAATTCGCATCTGAACGGCGAAGCAATAGAGCGCGATAACGGTATGGTAACTGATCTCAGTGCACGTGCAGAAGACAACAGGACTCCAGCCACCGATCTCCTGGAGGTAGAGAAGAAGATTGGTCGGCTGAAAACGTTTAAGCTTCTGGAGTGGATCAACTTCCCAGTGAGCTTTTGAAATACGGTGGAGAAACACTGGCTAGAGCCCGAGCACCAGAGGAGTGGATGGAAGGTATTCTCATCTACAAAAAGGGCGACAAGCTGGAGGGGCTGCAATAATCCGGAAATCACTCTGCTGAAAGCCGCCCAACAGTACTCTCCAAAATACTCTGCCATCAATGAAACCATTTGCGAAGAGATGTAAGAGAAGATAATGCTGACTTCTCACCTTGAGATCAAGTTGGTGGTAAAAAAAATCGAAGTGGTCGACGACCCCATGTATCTGAACTGAACCACAGACAGCAGGAGTCCACACCGCTAAAGTTGGCAGGTTGCGGTGGTTTGGGCATGTCGTACAGCTGTTGGACCACAGCCTGGTAGAGATGATACTTGAAACCAATTAGTCAGGGACGAGACGAAGAGGTGTACAGTGGGCAAGAAGATGGATCAGGTGAAAGACGAGCTACGAACCAAAGATGACTAGAACAAGATACCTGCCTTCCAGTTTTTTAATACATTTTGCCCACGACAACGGTTAGTGGTGCCATCTGATGACTTAAATGCGTATAAAATTGGTTATTAGCAAAATCGATTTATCGTGCATAATCCGCAAAACTAGATAACAGCTCCATATGAGTATATTGAAAATTAGATGGCCGCACCGTGCAAGGAATACCATGTCCCCACGCACCATTTTTTCATCGATTTTTAGGCCGCCTAAGATAGTATCGACCGTGTAGAGCTATGGAAAATCATGGACGAAAATGGTTTTCCTGCGAAACTAACAAGACTGATCAAGGCCACGATGGAAGACGTACAGTGCTATTTGAAACACGCAAGGGACTTCGACAAGGCGACGGTCTTTTTGTGCCTTCTGTTCAACATTGCGCTTGAAGGTGTGATGAAACGTGCGGCCTTTAACATGCCAGGCACGATCTTCAATAAATCCGTGAAGCAGAAGAGGTTGGATTGAAAGTGAAAGTGAAGTGCTTGTAGGAGGAACCGAGCGCGATAGGGCTCGCATAGGCAGTAGCGTAATAATTGACGGAGACGAGTTCGAGGTGGTTGACGAATTTGTATACCTCGGATCTTTGGTAACGTCAGACAACAACTGCAGTAGAGAAATTCGCAGACGTATTGTACCTGGAAGTCGTGCCTACTACGGACTCCACAAGACGTTGAGGTCCGTAGACTTCGCCTCCGTACCAAGTGCATCATGTACAAGACGCTTGTAAGACCAGTAGTCCTCTACGGGCACGAGACATGGACAATGCTCGAGGAGGACTTGCAAGCACTGGCCGTTTTCGAACGACGTGTGCTCAGGACGACTATCTTCGGTGGAGTCTGTGAGGATGGCGTATGGAGGCGAAGGCTGAACCACGAGCTGGCGCAACTCTACGGCGAACCCAGTATCCAGAAAATCGCGAAAGCTGGAAGGGTACAATGGACAGGACATGTTGTAAGAATGCCGGACAACAATCCCGCAAAAATGGTGTTCGTCTCGAATCCGGCCGATACAAGACGTAGAGGTGCACAACGAGCTAGGTGGTTAGATCAAGTAGAGCAAGATCTTGGAAGTGTGGGACTCTCAAGAAACTGGAGACAAGCTGCCATGAACTGAGGACGTTGGTGTAACATTGTGACGCAGGTGAAATCCTGAGGGATGTTTCACCAGGAAAGTAAGTAGACCATTCAAGGATATTGAGAAAAATTGTTTCACCTTTCGCCACCTTGCCGTCATCATCAAATTATCAGTATACAGGTTAGTTCGACTTTCGTTCACATGCAGCGATAACCGTGTCCGCTGGATGCTGCAAGAGTCAGAAATTTTGTTCTAGTCATCTTTGCCCCTCATGGAAAATTATGTATTTTTTTCCTTTATAGGAGACTGAACCATAGCAACCATCGTTTAATTTATTGTGGTATGCTCCAACTTACTCCAAGTGCGTACAAGCAGGTTCATCACTATTTGACGAGTTCATGTCCCCTACTGCATTACACATTTACCCCAATTAGGCAACGTACTCTGTATCTAGTTTTTTGCCTTACTGGGACTTGTCCTTCAGGTTCTAAATTTCCCTTACCAATGATTCACTTTCGATGCCACAAAGACGAAATTTATCATCATTAAGATTGCTAAGCTTCTTGAGATGAAATTTATTCACTTCTGTGCGAGCGTCTTGATAGAATATTTTCACTACACATTACACTTTTTATCCACTTTCACTATTTAATTCTATCACCTTTTACTTATCACTTGCATATACGTATTTCAACACTTACTTAGTGCCTTCGTCAGTGCTTATTTGGATTGTGGAGAAAATAGTGAAGCCCCTAAATTTTATACCTAACAATTGGGGCAAGTTTTAACTCAGAGAACGTAAACAACTTGAGTTAGGTAGAGAAATGTGCGGCCTGGTGATCCATGCCTTGTCGGGAAGTTTTCGGTAGAAATTTAAAAAGCCAAGAGAAATGATTACCCTGATCTCTGTTAAGAAGGGTAGCTGGGTTTTGTTTGAAAATTTCTAAACTTTCTGCGACATTTAATTTCCAAGGGGATGTTACTGATCGAACTAGACTAATGTTGTCGGTAGTCATAGCGTGATCTTCATGAAATATATATTCGGCTATTTTGGATCTGAAATGGTGAGTTATTCCTTTTTCTGAGTCTTTTTTAGCATTTACAAGTTCTGAAGTATGTTCCTTAAACCGGATATCTAAATTTCTTTTAGTTTGGCCAATATAAACCTTATCACAATGTGGACATACAGCTTTATAAACACCCGCCCTATGCAATTTGTCAATAGTGTCTTTAGTAGACCCCAACCTTGTTTCAATTTGATTATTTCTACTACTGTAGATAATATCGATACCAAATTTTCAAAATTTTATACGAAGTTGACGTGTAAAATTGACGTCATATTCAACCACTACTGTTGTGTGAGATTTCCTATGTTGGATTTTTTTTTTTTTTTTATCATAAATGGCTTGTATGGCTCTTCTATTATATCCATTCTGCTCACCAATATCAAAAATATATTCCATTACGTTTTTCTTACCTTCATTACTGACAGGCAAAGATTCCATACGGTGGAGCATATGGTAGAAAGAAGCCATTTCATGCTGGGAGGAGTGGTTAGAAATGTTAGATATTACCCGCTTAGTATGTGTGGGTTGCCTTAAGATTTCTAATCCAAAGTGGTTGGAGTTTTTAACAACGAATACATCTAAAAATGGAAGCCTGTTGTTTTGTTCAATTTCCAAAGTGAACTGGATATTTTTATGAATACCATTCCAAATTCCCAAAGAACTTTCCAAGTCCCCCTGTTGTAAAATACAAAAAAAAATCATCAACATACCTCCACCAACGATCTGGTAAGCAGTCTTTTTCATTTAGTTTATTTTCTAAATGTGCCATAAAAAGCTCACATAAGAACGGTGAAAGCGGATTCCCCATAGGTGCTCCTTTTGTTTGTTTGTAAAATTTCCCACGAAATGAAAAATAATTGTCTTCCATGCAAAGTCGAGTTAACTTCAAGTAACTGCGTACTTTAGTTTTCCAAGGGTTGTCACATTGTTGGGAGAGAAGCCAATCTTCCAAAAGATTTATAGCTTCTTTCACTGGAACACTCGGAAAAAGTGCTGTGACATCAAAAGAAACCATTATCTCGCCAGTGTTGATGCCCCCCGATGATTTTAATTTTTCAACGAAATCTCCTGTGCTCTTAACAGATCTACTAGGAAATTTATTCGGCATTGATTAAAATTCCTTGACTAACCATTTTGCCAATTTTTCTGTTGGTGCCCCCACCGCAGAAACGATTTCTCTCATTTCTTTTCCAGGTTTATGTACTTTAGGGAGACCCTTCATTCTAGGAAGAAAAGACACGAAGATTTTTCAAAGCGTCACCAAAAATAGGTTGGCATTCTTTGATAGTCTTATCAACAATTTTCACCATGTCGGCAAGGGGGTTGACTCTCTGTTGTCTGTATGGGGCATTATTAATTTTCTCCAACATTTGTTTTTTTTTTCTGTATGGGCTTCCTCACTGCAACCAGAATCGTAGATCTATTGTGAGATATGCCCGGGTGTCTGCTGTATCCCGCACTTCTGTTAATAGCAATACCTCTATTGAGAAGTGGCATGCTTATTATTATTGTTCATCAGTGCTTGTGTGTAATGTGCTACTCTTCCTTACACGCTTACTATTCTACTATACCGATACTCGTTCCTCTTGCCAAATATCACCAATTATAATTCCTTGGAGAAGTTTCGTCGTGCGTCCTTCTGGCCAGTTTTATTGATAAGAGGGACTTATTTTTTGTTAAGAGGACGTCACGCAAAGATATTTGTAGATTTCAGCGTAAAGGAAGGGTAACTGGTGGGGAGCCTGAGAATAAACCCATGCTTAAGTCCTTGTTTGACATCGGATGGCCTGGTTCTACTAAGATTCGAACCCACGACCATCCGCTTGACAAAGAGGACTCTGTTACCTTGCAGCTACGCAGCTCCCATGCATTTGTTGATCGTAATCATTTTTGTTCAAAACAACAATTTTATTCCCCTTATCAGCTTTTAAATAGAAGACAGTTTTATTACGCAATTCTCTGATTGTCTGAAAGTCTGTGCTATTATTTACAAGACGTGGACATTTTTTTCAATTATCCAAGAAGGATGTGCGCACATCACTAATTTGTGCGGTTGAAAAATTGTAACTACCCATCCCACTTTCAATATCAATGACTGCTTGCTCAACATTTGGTTTAGAAGAAACAGCAAAGTTCATTGTGCAACTGTTGCATTATCGTGTAAACACATTTGTTGTGCAAAACTAGAGCATTTAACCTGCGTTTTAAAGGACACATCGGCTTTGCGTGTAGCAATTTCAGTTGGAAAATAAGATGTCGGACGATTTTTCAGCTCCTTCATCGTCTTTGGTATTGGGTTGGGGAAAAAGAAAGATCGTATTTTGTCAATGGATGGCAACAATTAAACATATCTTGTGTTATACTCATCGCATCGGGTCATACTATACGGCTATCTAGAGACGACAATCTGTGCTACAAGTGACGTTTTGACAGTGTTGTGATCGTTCGTTTCAGTCTCAAGTTATAGCGCGCCAAAGATGGAGTCCACCAAGCAAGAAATTCGTCATGTTTTACGTTTTTACTACCTGAGAGGTAAAAATGCTACGATGCCGGCCAAAAATATGTGTGAAGTTTATGGGCCCGATACTGTAACGATTCGCATAGCACAGGGTTGGACAGTGGTTCACCCATAGGCCAAAAATGGATTTTTTTTTCTACTTATTATCGAGTTAATGGATCGGTTATGAACCTGAGAATGCAGAAAAGCTGGTTTTGTTGTCCTAATTAATGAACAGTTTTCTTTTAAGCACGAGTTAAGTGAAGGTGTTTGACACTTGCAAAATCAGCTTAAGGGATTATATCTACCAAAAAAAAATTTTCTTGTCATTTTTTTTATTGGCTTAAATCATGCTAAAACTATCCTAGAATCAAAATCTACATCGCACAAGTACTGATCTAAACTCAAAATTCGTTTAAATCTATTTTTACCGAACAACTTTCATGCTCCAAAAAACATTTTTCGTTTATTTTGGCGATGCTCGTTTTTGTTTTTAATTTCGAGGCTTTGTAAACTAGTAGAAGTTTCCTATGATCGATAGCGTGGTCGCTGCATCAAGTTTCGACCGTTATAGCGTCTCTACAGCGCGTGTTTACTCACAATTTCCATTTGTTTAGTAGATCAGCCGTTCTCATTATGTACGTTCTTTGTTTGAGTTTTTTGTTATTTTTTAACTGTGAGTTATACTCAAAAGTACTTAAATATGAGTGACAAGTTTGAGTTTTGCGTGGGATCGGACGCCAACTACGTCAAAGTCACTAAGCGTCGCATGTCTGATACCACGTAAGAGCGTAGGCGCAGCCTTAAATCAAATAAAATAAAAGGAAGAAGAGTAATATAAAGCCCAGAAAGGGCAACTTTACGGCACAGAGGTAGCTGACTGAAGGTTAAAAAATTATTAGGGGCTTTACTGTTACGATTCTTAAGATTTATAGCAATTTGAAACTTTAAGCGCGTTTTTCTCAAAACCATGTTTCCAAAATCGGCGAACAGTAGAACTGAAAAAGTTTACATCCGATTGACTTGAAAATTTAACTGTAGCTTCTTCATGCAGTGTGTGTATCGTCAGCAAGCGGTTGTGAAAAGCAATTAGCAGGAGATAGTGACTAATACCAATTTGCTTTTTGCTTTTACACTTACGTATGATATCAGAGAATATGATTATACCTATCAATGAAAATTGCAGCAGGTTATCGGACTACTTCGGTAGTGAAGTTTTTGGCAGGTTTTCTACAGCATTCTGTATATTGCAAAACATATAACGATATTCTTACTTATAGATATCTATACTCACATACACAGATATGCCCACACATACATTCACACACATACGTCCAGAGAGACAAACACATATGCAATCATATATACATACACAAAATGTTCAAAACCGTGTTACTATGAAGATATCTCGTTCCGCTGAAGGAAAAGTACGCAAAACTACGGGAATGTTCAACGCTCTTTCTCAAAATTGTGACGAGTCGGACGATTAACTCTTCCACCATTTTGTAGTACTAACCTGAAGCTTCAAAATGGTGATGAGTGTGTGCTTCCGGGCGTCCCTCTTTTTCTCTAACCACAGTTGAAATTGGGTAAATTATTGTTAATATTGCTTTTATCTTTTAAACCAAAAGGAATTTTACCATAGTGTCTTCATGGAATTTTTAAAGCATGATAAGGCCTAGAATTCTCTAGAACAGTGTGTTTATAAAAAAAAAACAAACCAAGAAGTTAGAAGCAAAAAACAGATTTTACGGACATAGTCATACGAAACTTAAGTTATTTCAAAATTTACAGTATATAGAGCAAATGTCTTGTTAACAAAGTTGTTTGTAATGAAATTATCTACAACTTTGTGGAAGTCAACTTTTAGTTTCATGCAGAAACAAAAAAGTTAGAAATTTTATTTTTTGCATAGTAGGCTATGGCTATTGTTGCATAGCACCATCATGTGGGCAATTTCAATACAAACAATTGCTTCGAAGACACTATAGTCCTAAAGTAAAGCACTTAGGCACTATAGAATTAAGTTCGCGATATTGCTATTTCAAACCACTGTGAACCGATTTCAATGAAACTGGTTTCAAATGATCGGGCTGTCTCAAGAATCCTTAACTTTCAAATTTCGTTATGGTTGAACATATGGTTCAAAAGTTATGTAAAGAAAAGTTATCCTAAGTTTGTTTAAACTCACTCATTTTTCTCAGAGATGGCTGGACCGATTTTCACAAAATTAGTGTCAAATGAAAGGTCTAGTTGCCCTATAGGTTGCTATTGAATTTTATTGCAATCAGATAGTAACTTTGCCCGTTGTTCATAAAAATGTGAAATCACATAACGAAAGAAAACATATTGACTTTCTCCTAACGATCACTGGCAACTTTCTTTTTCTCACTCATTTTTCTCGGCGATGGCTGAACCGATTTCAATGAAATTAATTGCAAATGAAAGGTCTAGTTGCCCTATAATACCCTATTGAACTTTATTGTAATCAGATTTCTAGTTTAGAGGTTATGTATCAAAATGTAAAAATCACGAAACATCAATAGCTCAGAAACTGCACAACCGATTTGAACAAAATTGGTTTCGAATGAACGGGCCACCTAAAAAACCCTTAACTTTTGAATTTTATGAAGATTGAACATGTGGTTCAGAAGTTATGGAAAGAAACGTGTTCTGGATACTATTTAATCTTACTCATGTTTCTCAGAGATGGTTGGACAGATTCACAAAATCAGTGTCATATGGAAGGTCTTGTTGCCCCATAAGACCCTAATGATTTTTTTTTTTTTGCAAACGGATTATTACTATGTCTGTTATGTTTAAAAATGTGAAATCCAGCTATTGAAAGAAACATATTCCGAAGACTACTTGGACTCACTCACTTTTCTCAGAGATTGTTGACCCGATTCCCACAGAATTAGTGTCAAATGAAAGGTCTAACTGCCTCATAACACCCTATTGAATTTTACTGTAATCGGATTGTAACTTCGTCTGTAATGTATCGAAATGTGAAAATCACGAAACTTCATTATCTCAGAAACTACACAACCGATTTGAACAATATTGATATCAGTTGAACGCGCTAGATAAGGGTTAACTGATGAATTATGATTGAGCACGTGGTTTCAAAGTTTGGCTTCCCTATACGTTACGTTTTCATTTGTTAATAAAACAACGTAAGTCTATTATCTCAAGTATTACACGACTTATTTGAACATAACTAGTGTCATAAAAACGAGTCATCTCTCAAACATACAAAAAACAAACTTCATAACAATTTGACATGTGGTTCAGAAGTTATGGAAAGTAAAGAAATTAAAAGACTATTCAAAACTATACCTGCTTTGATCTATATATGTGACCTCAACATAATTAAAATATGTTATCGTTCAATTTAAACGTTTCTGGTATTGCTGGTGATTGAATTTTTCGAAATTAAGTCAAATTTCAAATTTTATACTTCAGTTACTACATCAATATTCTAGTACCCAAAGACTAAATATTCCTTTATTGGATTGCAGCGTTCATGTAAATCTATTTTAACAAATAATAAGTTTAAATGAGAATGGCTGGGTCTGACCGCTAGGTGGATTAATTTAGGTTTTCTTATATTCTGTAGGCACCCAATTATGTATGCATTATAATGGGAATCCCAGAAAGTTGAAACAAGTTGGATGAGGACAGTCCCAAAAACGTTTCTTATAGTCAAAACACACCTGATTCTGTCGATTTCAGAAGTTTTCAAGAACAATATTGTACAAAAATGATTTATGACCGCCCTTGCCATACAATTCGATCCACTGTGCGTTGGTTTAATCGATTTCGTTCGGGTGTAGTGGCTGTCGAAGATACACTCTGTAGTTGTTTAATTTCGCTGTTGCATCCGACCACAGATTATATGTTCGGTACAATTATCAGCGATAGAAATGGAACTGGTATTTACCAGTTGAGATTTTCGTTTGGTTGATTTGATTTGTAATAATATCAACGAAAGAGAAACTCTTTAGCTTACAAATGTGTTTCCAGAACATCTTTCGACATGATTGATTGATTGAGTGCATTCGCAATCCTGGCGACAAAAGACAACGATGTCGACGATATAAATTTCATCATTCAGAACGAAATTCATGGAAGTCACCATACTGTATGGAAACATCACTAGATTGTAAGAATTAACACGAAGAAATAACCAACTATCTAACGGATCATGTTCTGAAACCTGGGCTAACCAAAATATGTAATAATACAAGATCTACGAACCAATATGTTACAAGAACCGATACTTTAAGACAAATCTCGTTTGAATAAAACCAATCATTTCAAACGATTTGTTTGGTGATTTTAAACGTATCCAATACTGGATTCGTCATGCATTTGCAGAATATAAATATGTGGGTAGTTTGTGGGATCAATTTAGAATGTTCAAAATTATTTAAATAAAGAAAATATGGGCGGGGCGAATTTTGCCGGGTCAGCTAGTGCAGAATAAAAATCAACCTAAATCGCTTGTATGACAGTTGGTACAGGGACGAAGCGATTTCGAGCAGTGATTCAAAAGCCGAAAACTAGAATCATAATATATAAAATAAAATATAAATAAAATAATAAAATATAAAATATAATTATATAGAATAAAATTTATATAAAATTATAAAATTTTCGAAAATTACGTCTTGCTTAGAGAAAACTGGTACGGCTAAACAACCTAATTTATATTTTCTAGAAACAAACGTGAGCTGGACCTGACTTTGTGTTCGACTTTGCAAAACTAAACAAAATAATAGGGTAAAAAAATAGGGTGTAAAAGCATTTGAACAGAAATAAAACGAAATAACTTCCCAAATATGTCCTTGCCAAAACTAGCATCATATACCGTATCTGAGCTGCTACTAAAACCATTCCCCGTGGTGATAAGGTTAAAAATGCAAGTCTCGATTCATCGTTGTTTACACTCTGCTAAGCTATGCCTCCTGTGCAAACACCCACTGACTGTGGATCTCATCTCGTAAGGATGTTCTCTTCGTCTCGTATTGTCGTACCTATACGAGGACGACGGGCTATAAGGTTCCCCTTTTGAATTAGCTGTTCCACTCACGGCACCAGTAAGAAGAGAATATTTTTTCAGACGAGAAAACGGCAACTTTTCCGCTTCGGTGAATGAAGTGGACTTTAGAATGGCAAAGTAATTAAAATCTCAACACAGTTAGCGATACGATACCGACTGGTGTTTTAATGAGGTTTAGGAATTTGGTAATTCGATGATCAATCATTATCGAAGGAGGGAAAATTCAGATCAAATTTGTTTTTTTACACTACAGTTAGCAGTTTTATGTTTCGCCAAAAACTGATAAAAGACTCATTTCCGTTCTAGAATCCTACTCAATATCGTTATCAATTCTAATTAATTTAACCTAGTTTAATGGGTTTTGAGCTCCCCACGGTCGGCATGCGAGTTGAGACTCGCAATAAAGGGAACGCTTATAAAGTATCGACTCTTAAATAGAGGCTGCTTTCCTGTGGTCCGCCACTAATTAACTTCTTGGTCTATTCGTTTCGCTCTAATGTGACCCGGGCCAGAAGCTACAAATTAACAATACCAATGACCGAATCTCGAACGTCTCTATCAGTTTGGTTTTGATCGCGGCGCGGCCGACGATGGGACCAGTTTATGTATTCAAAGTTGCGCGTCCCGGTCCGTTTCTCTCAGGCATTTGGGTTCTGCAGAAAATAAAACCACGCGAGAAAAAAAAAAACCGGCAGCGATCTGATTTACGACCCCGATAAAAATCCAAATGTTCGCAATATTTTCTTGTTAACTGGAGATAAAACAACCGGGAGTTTTCTAGCCGGCGATCGTGTATTGTTCGTGACTAACGGGAGCAACTTTGGCGGTCGCAACTTTCGCAGAATCCTAATGAAGTGGTTGCGTTGGGTTATCGCAGCCATTTATGACATCGCGAGAAAGTCGCGAGTAACCTGGATCTTAGAGTGTCAAGTTTTATTTGAGAATTGTAGAAAGCAAGTTTGATTTAATAACTGGTTCAATGTCAACGAAGCATCAGATTATCTCTAGACTGAAGTTATGTAACTATGAAAAAAATTTTTACAACAATTTTAGTACCGACTGTATTAATTAAGCTTTAACTATTGTAATTATTTTTGTCTCTCTTGTACCTGATTAGTGCGAGCCACTCTCCGCCCCCAGCTATTGGAACTACAAACAAGAATGTACTGCACGAATTATGCAGTTGATCAATAAGCAGTGAAGTAATTTTATCGAGCATACCTTGACTTCTACTACCGTGTGGGAGCTTCCGGTATGTGGTGACGGTAGCACTTCGTTGTTGTAATAAAATAAATACGCCCCATGTTCAAACCGAGCGACCGGAGCTCATTCGAGCTACCCTTGTGCTTCTAGTGGAATACGTAGGAACAGTTTTATGGGATGCCTCGGGCATACAGACTGAACTAAACTGGCAGAAAGCTTAGCTCCTATAACGGTGTGATTGTAAAAAGAAATAGTTTTATTTTCTGCACCAGCAAAAACTTTTGCACAGGGTTGACAGCTTTTTTCACCTCGAAAAAATAAGAAAAATCACCTACAACTGATGAGGAGATCCCCTTAAAAACAATGGACTTTGGAGAAGAGATGTTACAAAAGTTGAGCTGCCAATAGTATGGGACTTTTATTCTATAGTACCGCATATACTTCACCACCAGCATCATCATCGACACCTGCACGATGTAAAACACTGCCTTAAGCTGAGCCAACAATCGATGTCGGTTATTACAAAATGCAAAATTATCATACTATTAGCAAGCAATAAGTACAAAAAATCACCGCATAATTTGAAATCGGACGCTTTTAGCAGCGGCAACGTTTACTTGCAATGTTCAATGCGCTCTGCCCTGCAGTTACCTCACCAGTATTTACAAAGTACTGCCCTCACCTAAGCTTGCATTCTTTTTTCTTGCAAACCAACCACTGCGCTGTGTGCCATTCCAGCCGGTGCAACCGACGATACTTTATGACTTCCGGCCATCATGAATTTCTCTGCCACACCATTTGTTTACTTTTACGCTAAACTTCGAGTTCCGTTGCACCCGCTAACCGACCGAGGCGGGCACAGGTTCTTCTTTGGTTTGTTGTCAGCCCACACCCCCACGGGGCGAAAGGTGACTCGCGTTCGGCCCTAGCCCAGCCGAGCGAAACGCAGTGAGTAACCAGCGCAGCTCGAAGTTCACCTTATTACAGAGTCTAAGAAATTGCAATAAATTGGCAGTAATGACGGTCATTACCGCCAATATCGTTGCCGCTATTATGATTGGCTCACCGGCGACGACGCTGGATTCGGTTCTCTATACTTCTACTATGATCCGAAAGTCTGCCGCCGCCACAACCGGCGGCGACGCGACCTGCAGAGTGAATCTCGGGACCAGAGTACGACGACAAGGAAAGTGGCAGCCCTTAAAGCAAATATTGACATTCACACGAGATTGTGGTCGGAAAATTGGTGGATAATAATGTACAAGGGTTATTGCACTATTTAAAATTAAATTGGCTAGTTGGTGAAGGTACAACTTGAACCGGGTTTAGGTAGTAGTTTGGAAACGGCGACTCCGCTACCGATCTTGTAATGGGCCCTGTTAGATAATGGTGGACAATCTTGAGCTCTATGAAATTGAAGTCAGGCGATTAGTGGACTCCCGGTGAAGGTAATAAATTTTACCGACCAAACATTACAGCCTGGTAGTGTTACAGTAGGGGCAATGCATCTCCACGACACATGAAATATGTTGGAAATGGGAATAATTTTCAAATTGAAAATAATGGTGCTACATTCCGGCCGGTGGGTTTGTCATTAGCATTTATGGACGTGATTTATTATAACAGATTCTATGCTGGCTTTCGAAACGAAATGTGTGAATAGATAAGGTCACCACTTCAGATGCACTGAGCACAGTATATAGGACCCCCTTCTTTATTGCAAAGTCACGCAATTTTTGTCGAAAATCTCTTTTTTCTTTTTCTTACAATTTATAGACCTAAGATGTTCGAAAAATACTGATAGATGATTTTTTAAGAAAATAAACCAAGGAATCCAGAAAAAATATAAGTTTTGACCGGAAGTGTTGCCAGATAAATTATTTCTGTATTTGAAAACTAAATTTACATTTTCCGGCAAATGCAGCAAATTTTATTTTAAATTTGATAATTTCATCGTGTTCTTTGGAAAATTTTACATAAGAAACAACTGTCATCCCGAGGTAATATGAGCCAATCTCGAGATATAACATTTTTACGAAGAAAGTTGTTAACTTCGTAATTATTTTTTTTTTTACAATTTATAGACGTAAGACACTTGAAAAATAGTGATAGGTTAATTTTGAAAAAAAATATTATTTTTGACCGGAAGTGTTGCCAGATAGATTATTTTTGTATTTAAATAATAGATTTCATTTTAAATTTGATGATTTCATCGTATTTCTTGAAAAATTTTACGTAAGAAACAGTTATAACCTCATGGTAATATGAGCCAAACTCGAGATATAGCATTTTTACGAAAATAGTTTTGAATTTCGTAAGTAATGCTTCGTAAAAATGTTATATCTCGAGTTCGACTCATATTACCACTGCTAAAAGAAAGTGCCTCAAAAAGAATGTAACTTTTGAACCATTCTTGTGAATTTTTGTGCCCCTAGTGAAACATTTGCCTACGGGAATACTCATTTAAGTCGCTGGACAGCTTATCTTTGCGGCGGCAGACTGCGCTGGTATTTGAAGATCACCTTCCACAGCGCAAGATTTTAGATCTACCGTCTGTGTGGAAAATACCGTTATTCAGGCTTGATAAACTTTTAAACATGTCCAGACAAGTTAGAGATTCTGTCCGGATCTGGCGCGTTCGCTTTCAGCTGTTTGGCCTTTGTTAATGGTTAGTTGTGCGTGTGCTGGTAACGTGTGTTATGTGTTGAAATAATAAGATAATTAAAACCATTCCGTGGAATCGGTAAATGGTACTTCATGATGACGATAAATTAAACAAACATAACGGTGTCACTATTGTGACACATCAATTTCTTTTTTTCTGCCGCACGCCAAAAAGTTTTTTGTAGTGATAAAAAGAGTTATTTTTGAAATAATTTGCTTTTTCAAAGCAGAATTCAGTTCCATTCACACTTTTTCACAACTTCAAATAAATGCGAGCGCTGGGGCTGTCACTATAATGGCATTCGGCAAATCTGTTGATTTTCTGGTCATTGCAAATTTCAACTTGCATATGAGGCGAAATGCATCTCCTTTTCTTGTTGTATCTAGCCGCATTTCTTTTGACTTCAAACTAGTTATATGATCAAAATAAAATATGATCGCGTTTAGTGAGAAACAAGTTTACTTTTTGAGCCACTATTTATTGCTTGGAATACATGTAGAACGGAGGTCACATATTTCATAATTTGCAAGGTAAGAAAACTCAACATTGCTTGGAGAATGTGTTTGCGGCTTTGAGAAGGGCCAGTTGTTATTTGTACTTGCCAGAAACAATGACATAATTTATTTCTAGCTAGGGTGATTGATCGTGGTTCGCACCTGTCTCATTGTTTTTCATGGCACCCTAGGAATGAATGAGAGATTTTTCTAAAATTGCAATACTTTTCAACTAAAATTTAGATGGAATAGAAAGAGCAACTATAGACGAATAAATTTGTTGATTTTAAAAACACCTGATGTCTAGTATATATTAATGGAACGAGTTTTAATGCAAGCGAAATTTTGATTCTGGTTCGTGCCATGTTGACCGTGGTTCGCGTCATATATGATCTTGGTTCGTCCAAATAAAAAAAACCTAAATTAATCCACCTAGCGGTCAGACCCAGCCTTTCTCATTTAAACTTATTATTTGTGAAAATAGATCTACATGAACGCTTCAATTCAGTAAATGTATATTCACTCTTTAGGTTCTAAAAAATTGATGCTGTAATCTATACATATAAAAATGCAATCCGGTCTGTCTGTCTGTATGATCCATATAGGCTTGAAAACTACCGAACCGATCGACGTGAAAATTTGTATGTAGGGGTTTTTGATGCCGATAAAAATTCTTATGATAGTTTGAGACCCCTCCCTCTTCTGGAAGGGAGGAGTCCCATACAAATGAAACATAAATTTCTGCACAACTCAAGAACAAACCAAGCAAGTGAAACCGAATTTGGCATGTGGATGTTTTAGGAGGTAAAAAATATGTCCAGAATAGTTGGACGCCCCTCCCTTTTCTGGAAGGGAGGGGTTCCATACAAATGAAACACAAATTTCTGCACATCTCGAGAACTAATCAACTAAATGGAACCAAATTTGCCAGGTAAATTTTTTAAGCGGTTAAAACAATGTCCATAATACAAACACAAGTAAAAAACAAATTTCTGCATATCTCGAAAATTAACCGAGAAAATGGAACCAAATTGAGCATGTGAATGTTTTTGGAGGTAACAAATATGTCCATAATGGTTTAATACCCCTCCATTTTATGCATACAAATGCAACACAAATTGCTGCACATCTCGAGAGTTAACCAACTAAATGGAACCAAATTTGGCAGGTAAATGTTTCTAAAAGTAACAAATTTGTGCATAATGGTTTGACACCCTTCATCACAGACCCTTGATTCACCCTTGATCACAGACACAATCGTGAATTTTAAGATGGTGGCTTCCGATGTCTGGCAAACATCCGGAAATGACCAAATAGCATTCAATATGAATGTTTTCGGAACCAGAATAACTCCCAGATGATTGAAATTGATTTCACAGGCAATTTTAAAGTCCAAAATCACGACTTTCGGTTACTGAAAAACAGCCCAAAGTGACCAAATACCACCCAACATGAGTATCTCCGGAGCCAGAATGTTGCAAGAAGCAAAAAATTGACCTCAGACACCATCATGAGTTGCAGGATGGCAACTTCTGGTTTCTGGTTGGAGAAACACCCATATTGGGTATTATTCGACCATTTTCGGCTTCCCAGAAACCCAGGAACCGGAGGACGCCAACCTAGAATCCAAAATTGGGTCTGTGGTCGATTTCAGCTGCTGTGTATCATTCTAGATCCGGAGATACTCATGTTAGACGGAAATCGACCATTTTTGGCAGAAAAAGCAGCCAAAAATGGCCGAGTTTGTGTAGTCTTCGGAATATGTTCCTTTTCAAATCTGAATTCCACATTTTTAAACATAACAGGCAAAGTAACAGTCCGATTGCAAAACAAATCAATAGGGTCTCATGGGGCAACTAGACCTTCCATTTGACACTGATATTATGAAGATCAGTCCAGCCATCTCTGAGAAACATGAGTGAGATTGAACAGTCTTCAGAACACGTTTCTTTTCATAATTTTTTAACCATATGTCCAATCATTATGAAATTCAAAAGTTAAGGATTTTTCAGGTAGCCCGTTCATTTGAAATCAATTTTGTTCAAATCGGTTGTGTAGTTTTCGAGATAATGATGTTTCATGATTTTTACATTTTGATACATTGGTTTCAAATGAACGGGCTAAAACTCTTAAATTTTGAATTTGATAAAGATTGGATATGTGGTTCAAAAGTTATTCACAGAAACGTGTTCTGGAGAGTGTTTAATCTCACTCATGTTTCTCAGAGATGGCTGAACCGATCTTTATAAAATCAGTGTCAAATGGAAGGTCTAGTTGTCCCATAAGACCCTATTGATTTGTTTTGCAATCGGACTATTACTTTGCCTGTTATGTTCAAAAATGTTAAATCCAGCTATGGAACGGAACATATTCCGAAAACTACTTGGACTCACTCACTTTTCTCAGAGATGGCTGACCCAATTTCCACAAAATTAGTGTCAAATAATTAGTCTAGCTGCCTCATAACACTCTATTGAATTTTACTTTAATCGAACTGTAACTTCGTCTGTAATCTACCAAAATGTGAAAATCACGAAACTTCATTAGCTCAAAAACTACACAACCGATTTGATCAATATTATTATTAGATGAGCGGGCTAATTAAGGGTTAACTGATGAATTATGAACATTGAACACGTGGTTTCAAAGTTTGGCTGCCCCATACGTTCCCATTTCATTTGATTAGAATCGAACTTAGCAACCGTTATGTATTAAATTGTTAGTTAAACAACAAAAGTTTATTATCTCAAAGATTACATGACTAATTTGAACATAACTAGTGTCATACGAACGAGTCATCTCTCAAACTTACAAACAACAAACTTCATAACAATTTGATATGTGGCTCAACAGTTATGAAAAGAAAAGAAATTCAAAGACTTTTCAAAACTATACCTGCTCTGATCGATATATGTGGCCTCAACATAATTGAAATGTGGTATCGTACTATTTGAACGTTCCATATTCATTGATTCCTTGCGATGTGTCTTACAATCCAAAATGTTGCCTGAGGTCGATTATGGAACATATTGGTTACTTCTAAAAACATTCACCTGCCAAATTTGGTTCCATTTAGTTGGTTAGCTCTCGAGATGTGCAGAAATTTGTGTTTCATTTGTATGGAGCCCCTCCCTTCCAGAAAAGGGAGGAGTGTCGAAACATTATGGACATATTTGATACTTCTAAAAACATTCACATGCTAAACTTGGTACCCTTTACTCGGTTAGTTCTTGAGTTGTGTAGAAATTTATGTTTCATTTGTATGGGACCCCTCTCTTCCAGAAGAGGGAGGGGTCTCAAACTATTATAGGAACCTCTATCGGCACTAAAAACCCCTACATACAAATTTTCACATCGATCGGTTCGGTAGTTTTTGAGCCTATATGGATCAGACAGACAGACAAACAGACCGGACTGCATTTTTATATGTATAGATTACAACATCAATATTTTAGAACCTAAAGAGTGAATATACATTCATTGGATTGAAGCGTTCATATAAATCTATTTTTACAAATGAAAGTTGGAATGAGAAAAGCTGGGTCTGACCGCTAGGTGGATTAATTTAGGTTTTTCCAATTCCTTTGATTTTTAGCAAAGTTCAACTGTTTATTTCGATGTTTCGCGACGTTTTTCCAGACCGGTTGACTGAAACTCTCAGGTTAAAAATAAACAATGCGCACTGCCTCTAGCGGTGATTTGGTGAAACTGTTAGGACGAACCACGAATATTTGCAGTGCGAACCAGGATCAAAAAACTATTATTGTATTATTAAAAAAAATCACAATCGGAATTTTTTTTCTGTAATAGAAGTTTCAATACTGGTAAAATATAGATGGATCGACGTTTTAAAATTAATATGAAGTTCTGCATCACGAGCTAAAATGCTGTAGAGAAGTTTGAAAAAAACTGCTCCGGTGAAGACATTGCCAGCTAAATTTACATCTTTTATTAGCTTAGCTATCAAGGCTAATTGAAGTAGTTTCCTTTAACAAAAATCAAAGGTATGTATTGTTAAAAAATAGAAGCAGCATTAAAAATTAATTTAATTTAAAATTTTTGACTATTCAATGGTTTATTGATGATTTAGGTAATAGCACGAACCAGGATCAGTTTTTGCATAGTGCGAACCACGATCAATCATCCTAGTGTATTTCGTGAGAACTTTAGATTAGCTTTAGGATCGGGCCCAGCGTGTTTGGCTAGCCCTTATGACAAAGCAAACGTATGGAAGTCTGGTAACCATATGCTTATTATTATATAAAAATGTAATGTACTTTCGCGCAAGACGTTTGTCTGTATACCTACAAATAATGTGCTACGCATTCCATCCTCTTTTTCGAATTCTTTCATTCTATCACCTACATTGCCCCACCTTCTTGATGAATCAATCCTCTTCGTAGGTATTTTGGACAATCAGACGTTTTTTCTTTTCATCATACAGGTAACAGTTTAGTACATCGTCACATCGCTATTCCGTTCAATCAAGTTACATTGTCTGATCATGACAAAGAAGGCAAAGTCACGAGAAAGACAATATCCCATTCATTTCGTACTGGGCTTCAATTCGCGATAGGTCGATTTTATCGTATGCTGCGTAATGGAAATTATGCGCCCTGGTGCTGAAGTACCTGTCGTTCTGGCGGCTGCAATGGAGTGTCTTAGCGCAGAAATGTTGGAATTGGCGGGAACCGCTACCAGAGATAATAATAAAACGAAAATCATCCCGCGTCATCTGCAGTTAGAAAACGTTATGACGTGGAATTGAATAAGCTGTTATCTCTTTTGAGAAAGGTATTCTGTTGAACGGAAAAGAAGGCATAATTTGATTAATTCCCAGTTTTGTAAGAACTAAAACCAACCGTCTTTTTGAGGACGAGCACCGGCGGCAAAAATGCGTTAGCCAAAAACCGGAGCGCGGGACCTTTTTTCAAATACCACATCTACCACAGTAGCGGCGACAGAACTGAATAGGGCACCGGTTTCGTGCTACTTGGAAACCAAATAAAGTGTGTCATTAGGTAGAGGCCTATTAATGACCGTCTATGCGTATTCAGGATCAAGGGCAGATTCTTCAATTAGAGCCTTATCAACGTGTATACGCCAACAAACGATAAAAACGACGACCTAAAAGAGGAGTTCTATGAGCCCCAGAGAAAACGTATGGAGAGTGCCCACAACACGACATAAAGAGGAGTTCTTTCGCCCCGTTATTGGTAGGGAAAGCCGCTACCACCAACGACAACGACTTGAGATTAGTGAACTGTGCCATTTGCCCATTTTGCACGTCTGAACATTCGGAAGCACACCTGGAGACACCCCAATGGAGAGGTCTGCTCCCAGATAGACCACATGCTGATCGACGGCCGGCATTTTTCAGACGTCATAGATGTGCGGTCCTTTCGAGCGCCAAACATCGACTCGGATCACTATCTCGTGGTAGGCAAGATTAGCGCCCGGTTGTCCAACGTATTTAAATCGAGATGCGTGAGGGAGATACGTCTGGACATCCAGGGGTTACCCGCGAAAAAAGTTGCTGAAGATTATACTCGGAAAGTTGATATACGACTCGGTGAACCAGCTGGAATGGACCTGAATGAGCAGTGGAAGCACATTCATGATGTGGTCGGCGAAATATCGCGAGAAGTGATAGGCCTGACAACGGGAACCACGCGTAGCTCGTGGTTCTATGCCGAGTGTGTAAAGGGGATGGAAGATACCGAGTCTACGCCAACACGCAGATAATCGTGTGACGCGTCCGATGCGAGAGGAATACCGGAATGCAAGAGCTGCCGAAAAGAGACTACACCGCCGTAAGAAACGTGAGCACCACGTTTGCGAATTGCTTCACCAGGCACGACACGAGAAGCTTCTATAGAACGGTCAACAAAATCAGAAACCGGATCGTGCCAGTACCTGCCATGTGTAATGACAGAGAGGGGAACCTGATTACCGATCGGGGGTGGCCAGACGTTGGAAGCAACATTTGGAAGTGGTGTTGAACGGTGAGGAAGGTAGGAGAGTCGTCGAGGGGAACAGGATAGAAATTGGGGAGGACGGACGAAACCAACATTGGACAAGATGAAGAATGCTTGCAAAGAGCTTAAGAACCACAAATCCGCTGAGAAGGATGACTTACCGGCCGAATTTTCCAAAGTCGGGAGCGAACAGCTGAGTAGTGCAATGCACCAGATTATCCTAAGGGCCTGAGGAACAATTATCTACGGAATGGTTGGAAAGACTCATATTTTTTTGTTTACACAACATTTATTTGACACGGAAAGACTCATATGTCTACAAGAAGAGACATAGACTCGACTGTAGTAATTATCGAGGCCTAACCTCAAATCCGCCAATAAAATTCTTTCCCGTATCCTGTTCCACCGACTTGGGCCGTTGCAGGAAGCCTTTGTTGGAGAATACCAATGCGGTTTTCGAGCCGGACGATCTACAACGAACATCTTGAGACAGATCCTCGACAAGTTTAAAAAGCACAACTTGCAGAAGCACCATCTGTTTACAGACTTAAGGATGGCGTACGCTACAGTGAAATGCAACGAGCTGTGGAAAATTATGCTAGAACATCGTTTTCCAACAAAACTAATTAAATTGTTACGAGCGTTTCACATCATGCGTCAAGACAGCAGGAGAATTTCCGAATGCTTTTGAGACGTGAGATGGTCTGAAGCAAGGTGACGGGCTCTCGAACCTGCTGTTCAACATAGCTTTAGAAGGTGCAATACGAAGGGCAGATGTGCAGAGGAGCGGAACCATCATCACGAAGTTCACATGCTTATAGGCTTCGCGGAAGACATTGATATAATTGATTTTAACCGTAGAGCAGTTGAGGAGGCCTTTACGTATCTCAAAAGAGAGCTGTGAAAATTGGATTCACCATAAACGCTGCCAAAACAAAATACATGGTGACTGACAGAGAGTGTGGTAGTGCTACTGGTGTTGGTATGCGGTGGACATGGATGTGGATACTTTCGAAGTGGTCGACGAATTTGTTGATCTCGGTACTCTCGTGACATGGGACAACGAGGTGAACCGCGAGGTGAAAAGACGGATTGCGGCGTCGATTAGGGCTTATTACGAATTGCGCAGCTAGCAGCGTAGGTTCCGTAGCCTACAGACCTGTAGGAATTTTACGCTCTATGGGACTCTGATCATCCCGGTGGCGCTCTGCGGACATGAATCGTGGACGTGGAAGGAGGCCGATCGACGAGCGCTTGGGGTCTTCGAGCGTAGAATCCTGCGATCAATACTCGGAAGCAAACTAGAAAATGAGGTGTGGCTCAGGTGCATGAATCACGAGTTATACGAAGTATACAAACACGCTGATATTGTTAAGCTGATGAAACACGGCAGATTACAGTGGGCTGGCCACGTAGCAGGGATGGCGGATAAGTGACCTGCAAAGATAATATTTAGCAGAGAACCGGATACCTCTATTGATTTCTAGGCAAACCTCGCACGCGCCGGATGGGTGCTGTCGACGAGGATGCCAGACTCATCACTGCGACTAGAGATCTATTGTGATATTGCCCAGGTATTTTCTGTACTCCGCGCTTCATATTATTGGCAGTATCACTATATATTGGCAGTATATTGGAGTGAGTGATACGCTTATCATTCATGTATCTGTGCTTGCGTGTCAATTTTACCTTAGGGAGCTGTATAGCCGCAAGGTTAGAGAGTCCGCTTTATCAAGCGTATGGTCGTGGGTTCGAATCTTGGTAGAATCAGGCCACTCGATGTCAAAAAGGACTATAAGCATGGGTTTATTTTCAGGCTCCCCACCAGTTACCCTCTCTTTACGCTGAAATCTACAATACCTTTGCGTGACTTCCATTTAACAAAAATAAGTCCTTCTTATCAATAAAACTGTCCAGAAGGACGCATGACGAAACTTCTCCAGGGAATTATAATTGGCGATATTTGGCAGGAGGAAGGAGGTTTGGTATAAAAAAGTGTAAAAGGAAGCGTAGCACATCAACACAAGCACTGATGAAAAATCATAATAAGCAGGCCACTTCTCAGTAGCGGTAATGCTAAAAAAAGAAGTGCGGGATATAGCAGACACCCGGGCATATCTCACAATAGATCAACGATTCCGGTCGCAGTGAGGAAGTCCATAAAGGAAAAAAAATTACCTATCCGTTTCAAGCTTACTACTCTACTATACCGAACCTCTTCCTTCCTTACAATATCGTCTAGTTACAATTCCCTAGAGAGAACTCTCATACGTCACTTACACCAGTTTTATTATCATAGAGACTTATTTTTGTTAGAAGGAGAGTCAACAGGCCAACAACAATGCTGAAGTCTTTTAAAAACCAAATGGCCTGATTCTATTAATATTATGACCCAACACCAGCCGCTTACCAAAGCGGACTCTGTAACCTTGCGGCTACGGAGTTTTTTTGAGACCTATTCTGCATTCGGCATAGGTTTTCAACGATCTGTCGCCATAAAAGTAAAAAAAAAGTAAAGCACCCTCTTCACTCTTATACTCATAGATAACCACCTGGTTATTAGCTACCAGTAGCCATGAACTTCAGATGTCCGGCACCGAGTCTTCACACATTTTCCTAACTAAGTTGTCCGGAGTAGTTTCTGGCCTGCTCACCACCATCATGTCGCTCCACGAGCGCGCAATGCGAGTACATACATATGAAGAATACATGCATAGCGGTCTTTTTCACATCCACGTACTCGGGACAGCAATACTCCGTCGTACATGACATTCCACAACAGCAGACCCAGCATGGAACGGTACTCCTGCGGTGATTAGGACGCATTTATAACTCCCTTGTGTTGTAGACTAGTACTCAATTCTGGAAATAGTTCTCCATGATCTTGTGCAGCGGCATCGGTAAATGGATGCTTCTGAGCGAGAGCGTTATAAAGTGCCAGCTGGCGATATTGAACTCCTTCTTCTACGCTAGAGTACTACCTCAGGCGTCCTGGTGACGGAAAAAATAGTATCCAGAGTGGACTTACCCTTCCGGAAATCGTACTGGTTGCCCACCACCGTCTACCCCCTTCGTGTACTCAACCAATCTGTTGAGGATAATCCTCTCAAGTACCTTCCCCGCAATGTACAGCAGACAGACAGGCCTATATACCGATATGGGTCCCCTGGCCATTTCTTACCCTTCGGCAGTAAGCCGAATGTCTGTCGCGTCCACCTATCCGGAAAGAGGTAGTCATCTAGGCACCTCTCCTGCGTCGCTGGTGATCGCTCTGCAGGCGCCAACATGACTTTGACCTTGGCCATTACGATCCTGTATGCGTCACCCTACAGGTTCGTATTGGCACTCGCGCATAGCAGACCCTCTTTTTGCCTCTATCGCACTCGTGCAGATCCGAATTTTGCGCGCCGCTCTATCCTCTGTTCGTCTGTTCGCGCACGTTGCATCCTCCGTCTTGCACGGAGAAATACACTGCGAAGTGACTTTCAATTCCTAGGTTGGCAAGTTCTAGGCAGGATGGCGTCACATGTTCGCGATAATATGACACGCCTTACGTTGTTGCCTACACTATAGCAAACCGACGGTGGCCGCTATTGGTGTAGCCATCGTCTACTCTCCGGTTCGTTATCAGTCCTGGACTGGAGAACGTCACGTCGATGATCGACTCCGTACCATTTGTGCTGTATGTACATTTGATCCCAACGTTGGTGAGATCTAAGTTGAGCTTTGCCAAAGCTTCCGACAAGATCAGTCTATCCTCTGAAGGGTAACGTTCCACAATGAGCACGATCGCCGTGAACAGTAGATCGAGATGTGATTAAAACTGCTTTAGGACCAAGACATAAAACAGATAAGATGTACAGGTTATATGAATCCCAAATCTGATTATCAGGACGGCCATAAAAGTAGCCCACGGGCAGTTCTCAGTAGTCATGCAGAGATATCTGAATGATTACGTGTTTTCAGAGCGGTGGAGACGGCAGAGGCTAATCTCATTGCCGAAGGCCGATAAACCGTCCGGTGATCCATCGGTCTAAAGATATATCTGTCTGCTTGACACCGCAAGCAAGGTTCTTAAGAGAATTATCCTCACCAGACTGTCGAAGAACACGAGGGGGTGTGAACGTTCTGTCAAGCAACCAATTCGGCTTTCGAAAAGCCAGGCCCACGTTGTATCTACACGAGATACAAATAACATATTTTGATACGAATTTGTATTTCTCCATATGCTTTCGACATCATTAATTAATCTGAACAAGATACCATAACAAACCCTGAAACGCAGTTGTTCTGAACCAAATCTACAAATATTTCGTCTCTATCAAAATGTTATTAGTAACAATGGTTGTTATCAACCTTTTCTCTATGCTATCAAATTATGTTAGAAAGCTGATACGTTACTAACAAAATTCAATATGGGTTTGATACTAGTAGAATAATTTTTGTTATAATTTCTGTTATTTTAACACCTGACGGGATCAAATTGAAAATACAGCCTGATAGGTTTTTCGCATAACAAACTAACAGCATCTGTTTCACTTTTGTTTTGTCCTTCTGATCGGGTACGCTCTTCGAAGCCTCCAAGTAACGGTGCCACAGTACAAAATTCTTGAAGATAACTATCAGAATCGAGTGCTCGTTTACAACACGGAAAAAGTTTATAAAATTCTTCCCAATCACCGCAGGGGTAGCAAAGTTCATGTCATGTATAACGGAGTCTGGAAGTTGAGTTACCGGTAGGGGGTGTGGTTGTTGGCTTGGCGGACGATATAACTCAAGAGATCTACGGTGACTCGATCAAAAAGGTTGAGTTGACGGCCACGCACTCTATACGAGAGCTTGATGTCCTCCAGGAATCTAACATAACCTTATAATTTTTTTCAACGATATTGATGCGGTTTTTATCCATTCATAGCAGATTTGATTGTTTTACGGATACTGTTCATATACTAATAGCTCCATATAACTTAATAGTAGGTTCAACCCATTCCCCGCGTGTGAGGCCATATGGCATCACCTGACATATAAATTTTGATAGCAGTTTAACAACTATACTTGAAATTTCTAACGATGAAAATATTCTAAGCAATTAGAGAACAGATTGATCGTCAACATGCAATATAGTTTGTGCCAATTATGCATGCGGTTGCTGAGTAATAAGAGCTCGAATGTCATTTTTTGATATAAAAACTGATTTCTCTCCAGGGGGATAGGGTTAAAATGCCTATTTCTCACAATTTGCATTCCTACCAACGTTCAAACATTGTAAGACTTTATATCCTTCAGTAACCTTTAATGGGTTACTGTTGTTAGTTCCTTTTTCATGGCAGAGTTCTTCTTTTGTTTTTTCATATGATATGTGAATTATTGAATCATTCTATTGCAAAAAAAGGAATGGAAAATAGAAAGAATTAGTAAATCATCAAAATTCGATAACCAATCGAGCAATTACAGTCATACAGTTTTCATAACTCGCAACGAATTATCCGCTTTCCCCTTTTCCACCGTGTTGCGCCTCCACAATCCATCTAGCCCACTGCAGCGATTGAGAATGTTATGACACCCGGTCTGCAATAAATTAAGTTGTGACTGGTGGCTGTCATTTCATTAGCCATTTTGTTGTACGTCTATTAGCTGCGTGTAGTCGGCTACCTTCGACACGAAGCCTGTGAATCAACCGCTTGATAATGGAACTATGATTTACGTCCCACGGTATCACAGCCAGCGCAGTGAGCGTCGGGGTCTTTAATTCGCGAGTAGAGCGCTTCAAACGAAAGTTGAAAACGGAAGTGCTGGTGGTGGAAACACGTTTTGATCAGCGCCAAAATGAAGCTAGTTTCTGACACATATCCAAATAACCACAGTTGATTAGACTTTTTCAGCAAGGCAAGTATTTTAATGAGCCACCTTAGTCTTATCGATAGAAAAAATCTGCTGACGTGCAGCTATTGAACATATTTGGATATCGATTGGTACTGCAATGCAACCACACAGAGCAATGTTCTCAAAGGATAAACTGCATCACAGGGTGTGCAACGTCCACGATTCTTACCTGCCGATAGACGCTTCCGGCCGGTTAGCAGGGCGGTGGTTGCCGCGAAAATTTATAACTGTTCATAACTGGACGATTATGAGCCCTCCGTTCTGAACGTCACCTTGGCCGGCTGTTGGCTGACACCACGAGAGATATTTTTTTCGCGAGAAACCAAAACAACAGGCTCGGAGGAATGAGCTGCAACGATCCAGTGGAATTATGTTAACATGTAAAATAGCGGCTGGCTGCGCATAAATAAATACATGCGTCGGACAAATGTAAATTAAGACATAAATCAGCGACTCGTATAATTTTGTTATTAGCGATTATGGACAACCGAGTCTAGCTGAGCTCGAGCGGCGCGAAACCAGCGGGGAACGACGCTGAATCACTCGCGTTACTTCAGCCGTTGGGGGTCTTGCAGAACTAGAAACGATTTAGCAATCGTTTCTTAATCGCCCCTCGGTCCGGATGAATTCGTAAATTGTTGTTATTTATCTTTATTATATTAGTAATGAGCTTGTTAGGTGGTGGATATTGGAGAAAGCCGCAAAATTGGTTCGGGTCAAAATTTGGAACACCTTCATTATGGTTTCAGAACCCTTTATCAAGCATCGTTTTCGCTCTCCTTCCTGGTGGTCAACATTTTATAACGTTGAATGCACCTCAAAATCAGTAATTGCAATTACCTGTTTTGTTTGTTTACTCACACTTATTCTCCATGGACGGGCGTTTTACGCATGCCAGTCAAAAGATTGGCAGAGATTCGAGCAGCTACAATCGACCACCCCGAGAGTTGTTCTGGGTTATACTTTATTTTATTTTTATGTAAAGATCACACATGAAGTACCCGAACTTTTACTGCCTCTTAAAAGTGGCCGTTTCGGAACGTTGCAAAGAAGGCAGTCGTATAACCGGTTCTATAATGTTACAACCTTTAAACAGCAAAATGCAGGCTAAAATTTCGTACTGCTTGAATAGTTCATCCTGGATAAAGTACAATGAAATTGGTTTCACAGAAAATAAAGATACAGAATGAAAATAACGATCCATAAGCACCAAACTTAGAATCCGGAATAGGAAAGTGAGTTCACACCATCCCAACTGTTGGCTCCCAGATCAACGTCAAAACTGGTTTCGAAAGTCTACTTTTCTTTTCCTCTAAGCTGGTTACCGCCACCAGATCGAATCAATATCGGTCTAAGCGATCGATAACGAACGTTCGAAATTTAACAATGACTTCGCGGCGCGTTGCTACACGGGAAAAGGTTGCCTAACTCAATAAACAAACGTGTCACAGAGACAGAGGTTCAACAACAGTTTATCGCTGTGAATAAACCAACGACGCCGTGCGATGATGTAAAATTAGTACCACTGCACTACATACGACGACGGTTCGCGATGTCGACCGATTACATGCACCGTGGTACAAGCGAAAGTGTGAAATTCCTTGCGCATGTTGTCGCCTACGGTGCTGCGGTCCAGGGCAGTGTCATGTCAAATCTGTTTTCTGTGGCGCGGGCAATCACTGCTGCTAGGCGGACCTGTGAATAAGGAGGCGTGACTAGCGCATAAAATTGTGCACGATTTACCGCTCTACCTCGTGCGGATGGTTCGGCTGGAAGCATAAGTCACCTCCGTGATCATGTCGAAAATTTGTGCCAACGCCACGAACTCATAAGTGGACAAATAGTACTGTGAACAAACAAGATTAGCAGCGTTAAAGTAAAGCTCTGGCGCTACATTTTTCTCTCGGGATTCGGCCTCAGGTTCAGATAGTTTTACAACCGTTTCTTGGTAAGCAGAAAAGTTAGGATTCTCTAAATTATTGTTATTGTTATTGTAAATCATTATTTACTTTGAAATTGGGTCACTTGACGTTGCTTGACATTGACTCACCGACGTCATCCATCTGAATTATAACCAACCTGGACTCCGTTGGCTACCCTCTGATGCAAAGTTTGGCTGCGTTGATCTCTTCTGCCAGTGCTGCTCTGTTTGACAGAAATCTCTCTCAAAAACCCTTATGGTAACACCCTAGATCTAGAGTACTTGTATTACTAGAGTGGCGCTATGTCATCGAAGTAACACTGTTACCACTGTGCATAGTTTCTCTTTTCTCCACACGAGTGTAATATTTGGAATAACACTGACAGATAATTTTATTCCGATTTTGACAGCTGTCACCACTTTAATAATACGGACACTCTGCCCAAAACTATAGATAAAAGTGACTTTTCACCTACGCACACTATCAAACGTATATCAGGATGTCTAGTGCCTGGAAAAAAACCTGGTAAACCTGGAAGTATCAGGGAAATTTGATTTATTTTGGAAAACCTGGGATAATCAGGAAGTTTTTTACAATCAAGAAATTTTGTTGGTTTAGTAGCATTTGACCTAAAGAAGAATTATGATTTTTGGGCATTCGATATTAAAAATTTTTTTAAATAATTTACTTTTGAAGTTCAATGACCGTGTTACTGTGTCTAGTAGCGTTTCCATAACTAAGTCTGCTATTATGGGCGAGAGAGGATTCCCCATTGCGACTCCAAATACTTGCTGGAAAATTATTCGTTGTACTTGAAGTAACTTGATTCAATTCCAAATTTAGCTATCTCAATGAACAGATCTAGGTTTATGTTTCTATTAACTTTGATCTTCTCCCTTTGTGTTATTATGTTATGTGTCAATTCCTAAAACCCCAGTCACACCCAACATAATAACACAATGGGAGAAGATCAAAGTTAATCTTTTTTACACATAGCCAAATTAGGACGTCATTTGCAATACACACCAGACAACCCATGTTGGACACCAACACACTTAACAATAAAACGATAATCTTTTCTGTAAGTACAAACACATACAACAAAAAAACACTAAGCAGTAACAGAAAAAGGAAAACTACACGTATGGTATATTTTCAGACTCCTTGAAAAAGGTGAAATAAAGTCACCAAAACTGTCGGATTGAGAAACAAACAATCGTTTTTGCTTCTATACACGGACTGATTAAGCCGATAAATCTACAAAATTTACCGCTACAGTCGACAAACAAACAAGTAAATTATTATCTTAAAATTTTATTCTCGCTCTTATTCTAACACTAATACCTAAGTATATTTGTACGGCCATTTCTAGCTATTGATTCGATAGTCACATGCTTAGGACTAGGCTGACCCGACGTACTGTTTTTTTTTTATTCTTGCTTATTTTCCGTCGGTCTAGTTCCGCCACTGTTGTGGCCAATCACCGACGCCCAGGGAGGCGACTCCACACCCAGGACCCTAACTCACGACCCGTTTATTAACGGACCGGCGCCAACGGCTTTACTTCCTCATGCGATGGAAGGCGTGATCCCAGAGATTTTTCGCCTCAGAAAATCTCCCGGTGTCGGCTAGGATTGAATCTAGACCAGTTTGGGTTGGTTGTGAGTGGATCACGCCACCTCACAACCATCGACACCTATGTCGGCGGTGGGATTCGAACCCAGGCGTCGAGCGTGGTTGGCGGAGACGTTACCAACCACACTAGGCCTCCGCTACTAACGTACTGTTTTGCACAGGACATTTTTTGGAATATTTTCACACGTCCCGTATTTTTACCATGTTGCACTGTTTTCGCATAAGGCTTAAATGAACACAGAGTTCATGACAGTTGCGAACCGTTGTGTTGAAATATTTTCCGAAATGAAACATAAGTCCTCAAGCTGCCAGGACTTGTAACTTGTTTAAGTTACTGAGTATTTGTTGTACCTCCGTAAACGCTAAACGTTATGTGAACTTTCGAAAACCTGCAACTGCTAGTCTGCCGTGAGATGACAAAGTGACGTAAAGGCCATTCACTCGAATATTGGTTTTTCATGCCAATTTGTTAATTATTCGAAGACCTATCGTTTGGTATCTTCTTTTTTTTTTTTGTTACTGACTCGTACGTTGTATAAAATAAAAAAAAAACAACGTGACGTTGGCATTCCGCGTCGAACACTCAACAGAAACGGACGTGCAAAGTAGTCGTTCTATTACAATCCGGTCCGTGTGTACGAATAGCCAAACAAAAGAGTATATTATTCGCGCTAAAGGCCAACTAGATTGTGAGTTGTGTCGCTACGTTCTGTACCCGGCTCGCAACTTTGGCTGTATTGGTGCAAAATACCAGCTGCAGTTTTGATCTGTGCACAGTGAATAGATCTTTCGAGTTCAAGGCCATCAGTTGACAGTCGAGTCGTGTCGCTGTGCTGAGTGATCTCACACCCGGCTCACTGCTGGTGGCTGTATTGGTGCTGCTGTACTGGTGCTGCTGGCTGCTTTGGGTGCAGCTTCGAACGATCGGACAACCACTGCTGGAAGGAAGAAGTAAAGAGATACGTGTTCTTGTCGGCGCTAGTGCGCTAGATTTAGCGCGATGGATATAGATCCCTCGCCTCCCCTGCCACCATCCCCGAGCCCCCCTGACCCTGACCCTTCTGTTAACCCCTCCCCTGTTCATTCTCCAGTCCCCCCTCGCCCCAGGCTTTACCCGGACGGATCTCAACAGGGCAGCTATACTGTTTATTTTCGGCCAAAGGCAGGAGTGAATTCAAAGCGATTAAACATACTGCAAATTTCTAAAGACCTGACGAAGGGGTACAAGGCCGTGACCGAAATTTCCAAGGTTCGACCTAACAAGCTCCGTGACGTGGTCAGTGATCTGGCACAGGCCAATGCTATCGCTTGCTCTGAGCTCTTCACACGCGAGTATCGCGTTTACATACCCGCACGAGACGTGGAGATCGACGGTGTCATAATCGATTCGAGTCTGTCCGTCGAGTGTATTTTGCAAAGTGCTAAAGGGTGCTTCAAGAATAGCATATATCCCGTTGTGAAGGTGCTCGACTGCAAGCAATTGCGGTCTGTATCTCTCGTCGGCGGCACAAAAGTGTACACTCCGTCAGACTCGTTTCGCGTTACGTTTGCCGGATCTGCACTCCCTAGCCACGTCTCGATCGACCGGGTTCGTCTGCCTGTGCGATTGTATGTACCCCGTGTTATGAATTGCACCAATTGCAAGCAGTTAGGCCACACAGCCGCCTACTGCTGCAATAAGGAACGATGTAGCAAGTGTGAGGAAACTCATGCGGACGATTCTTGCAGTGTAAATGCTGAAAAATGTATTCACTGTGGGTAAAACCAGCATGAGCTCTCCATATGCCCGGTGTACATGCAGCGCAGAGATAAAATCAAGCGGTCACTTAAGGAGCGTTCAAAGCGTTCTTACGCTGAGATGCTGAAGAAGACCGTGACCACTTCTACCATAACATCGAACCCCTTTGATCTGTTGTCCTCTGATGAAACCGATTCTGACGATTCACCATCTTATGCCAATCCTGGGGAGTCTAGAAAAAGGAAAAATATTTCCTCTCCTGAACTTCCCAGAAAAGGTCCTAAGATTTCTCAAAGTGAAATGAAAGTTACAAACAAACCAAACAGTGCTGCGGAAAAACCGAAGCAAACTCCTCCTGGGCTTGCAAATTTAAAGTCCCAGAAGGAGTTCCCAGCACTGCCAGGAACATCTAAAACCCCAGTTGTTCCTTTTGCACATCCATTTGATGAAACAAACTCTGGATTAGTGAAATTTTCTGACATTGTGGACTGGATTTTTGAAAATTTCAATGTACCCGATCCAGTTAAAATTTTTCTAACAGCATTCCTCCCAACAGTTAGATCATTTTTGAAGCAGTTGACTGCCCAATGGCCCCTCCTTGCAGCGATTGTATCCTTCGATGCCTAATTCAACTGCGTATATGAAGGATTCTATCTCTGTCTTACAGTGGAATTGTAGAAGTATTTTACCAAAAATTGATTCGTTTAATGTTTTGATAAATGAAAACAAATGCGATGCATTTTCCCTTTGTGAAACTTGGCTTACTTCAAATATTGATCTCAACTTCCATGATTTTAATATTATTCGCCTTGATCGAGACACCCCATATGGAGGAGTACTTTTAGGGATTAAAAAGTGCTATTCATTCTATCGTATTAACCTCCCCTCGATTTCAGGCACCGAAGTTGTCGCATGTCAAATGACAATACAAGGTAAAGAGCTTTGTATTGCCTCAATATATATTCCTCCCAGAGCACAGGTTGGGCAACGGCTGCTCTTTGATTTAATAGAACTTCTACCCTCGCCACGTTTGATTTTGGGAGACTTCAACTCTCATGGTGTGGCTTGGGGTTCCCCTTACAATGATAACCGCTCCTCTTTAATCTATAACCTTTGCGATGACTTCGATATGACTGTTTTAAACAACTGTAAAATGACACGTATCCCGAAACCTCCAGCGCGCCCAAGCGCTTTGGATCTATCCTTATGTTCGACGTCGCTACGGTTGGATTGCGCCTGGAAGGTAATCCTCGATCCTCACGGTAGCGACCATTTGCCTATTCTTATTTCGATTACAAACGGGTCAACTCGCATGCGACCAATTGACATTCCGTATGACCTCACTCGGAATGTCGATTGGAAGTTATACGAGGAAATGATTTCAAAAGCGGTAGAGTCGATTCAACATCATCCACCACTTGAAGAATACAACCTCCTCGCGGGCTTGATTCTCGACGCCGCGTTGCAAGCCCAAACGAAGAAATATCCCGGCGTAACGATCAAAGAACGGCCTTTCACTCCGTGGTGGGACAAAAAGTGTTCCGATGTCTACACGCAAAGATCCGACGCGTTTTTGGCCTATCAGAAGAAAGGTATACCTGGCGACTATATACGGTATTCGGAACTTGATACTAAGCTTAAAAGCTTGGCTAAAGCAAAGAAACGCGGATATTTGCGTCGATTTGTGAACGAGACGTCGAGGGAGACATCGATGAGCACTCTTTGGAACACAGCCAGAAGAATGCGGAATCGCGTAACGGTCAACGAAAGCGAAGAGTCTTCAAGTAGGTGGATATTTGATTTTGCCAGGAAAGTATGTCCGGACTCTGTTCCTGAGCAAAACATTGTTCGCGATGCGTCTCCGGGCCACGACGCGATAGAATCACCTTTTACGATGGCAGAATTTTCAGTTGCCCTCCTGTCCTGTAACAATAACGCGCCTGGGTTAGATAGAATCAAATTCAACTTGTTGAAGAATCTACCCGGCAATGCCAAGAGGCGCTTGTTGAACTTGTTCAATAAGTTCCTGGAGCAAAACATTGTACCGCAGGATTGGAGGCAAGTGAAGGTGATCGCCATCCAAAAACCAGGGAAACCAGCTTCTGATCACAACTCTTATAGGCCGATTGCAATGCTATCCTGTATCCGGAAATTGATGGAAAAAATGATACTCCGTTGTTTAGACCATTGGGTCGAATCAAATGGTTTGCTTTCAGATACTCAATTTGGCTTCCGCCGTGCCAAAGGGACGAATGATTGTCTTGCGTTGCTTTCAACAGATATTCAGCTGGCGTATGCTCGCAAAGAACAAATGGCGTCTGCGTTCTTGGACATTAAGGGGGCTTTTGATTCCGTTTCTATTGAAATTCTTTCGGGTAAACTTCACCGACAAGGATTTTCTCCAATTTTAAACAATATTTGCACAATTTGTTGTCCGAAAAGCACATGCATTTTACGCACGGCGATTTGGCAACTTTTCTCATTAGCTACATGGGTCTTCCCCAGGGCTTATGTTTAAGCCCCCTCCTTTACAACTTTTATGTAAATGACATCGACGAATGTCTGGCAAATTCATGCACGATAAGACAACTTGCAGACGACAGTGTAATCTCTGTTACAGGAGCCAAAGCTGCCGATTTGCAAGGACCATTGCAAGATACCTTGGACAATTTGTCTGCTTGGGCTTTACAGCTAGGTATCGAATTCTCTCCGGAGAAGACTGAGATAGTAGTTTTTTCTAAGAAGCATGAACCTGCTCACCTTCAAACACAATTAATGGGTAAAACGATTTCTCAGGTTTTGGTACACAAATATCTTGGTGTCTGGTTCGACTCTAAAGGCACCTGGGGTTGTCACGTGAGGTATCTGATGAAAAACTGTCAACAAAGAGTGAATTTTCTTCGTACAATAACCGGACAATGGTGGGGAGCCCACCCCGGAGACCATATAAGGCTTTACCAAACAACGATACTGTCTGTTATTGAGTACGAGTGTTTCTGCTTCCGCTCCGCAGCAAACACACATTTAATCAAACTGGAGCGAATACAATATCGTTGTTTGCGTATCGCCTTAGGTTGCATGCAATCGACCCATACGATGAGTTTGGAGGTCTTAGCTGGAGTACTACCATTGAAAAACCGCTTCTGGAGCCTGTCTTCTCGTATTCTTATCAAATGTGAGGTCTTGAACCGTCCCGTGATTGGAAATTTTGAAAGGTTAATCGAACTTAATTCTCAAACCCGTTTTATGACATTGTATTTCAATCACATGTCCCAAAATATTAACCCTTCCTCGAATATTCCAAAACGTGTCGACTTATCAAATACTTCTGATTCTACTGTGTTTTTCGATACATCCATGATAGAAGAAACTCGTGGAATCTCGGATCATTTACGCGTGCAGCAGATCCCTAAATTTTTTTCCAATAAATACCGAAATATCAACTGCGACAATATGTTCTACTCTGACGGATCACTTCTTGATGGGTCCACTGGCTTCGGTATTTTCAATAACAATTTAACCGTCTCCCATAAGCTCGATAATCCTGCTTCTGTTTACGTCGCAGAATTAGCTGCAATTCAGTACACCCTAGGGATTATCGAAAAAATGCCCACGGACCATTATTTCATCTTTACGGACAGTCTCAGTTCCATTGAGGCTCTCCGATCGATGAAAGATGTTAAGCACTCTCCGTATTTCCTGGGGAAAATACGGGAACATCTGAGTGCTTTTTCCGAAAAATCTACTCAGATTACCTTAGCGTGGGTCCCTTCTCACTGCTCGATACCGGGTAATGAGAAAGCGGACTCTTTGGCTAAGGTGGGCGCAACAAACGGTGATATTTATGAAAGACCAATTGCCTTTAATGAATTTTTCTCATTTGTACGTCAGAATACGATTATCAGTTGGCAAAATGCATGGACCAGAGGGAAACTGGGAAGGTGGTTACATTCAATAATACCCAAGGTATCGACGAACCCGCGGTTCAAGGGGTTGGATGTAGGTCGGGATTTCATTTGCGTGATGTCCCGGCTTATGTCCAATCACTATAGATTTGACGCGCATCTCCGTCGTTTCGGGCTCGAGGAGAGTGGTATCTGTGCCTGTGGTGATGATGATGATGATGATGATGGTCCCACCTCTTACCCCTACAAAGGTTTGAGAAAGACGATTTATCTACAAGATAATTATTATAAAACAATTAAACCAGATAAGCAAACAAAACGAACTGGTTTTCATCACAGATATAAATTTCTTCACAATTGATCCAATGCTTTGCAGCGATTCAAATAGAGAAAATATTCGTCAAAAATCAAGTAATTAATCGACAAAGCGTTGTCGGTATCAATTTATTTGCAACTGTCAGCCAAAAGACATTAATTGCATCTGAGTTAAGCCAACATCCAGTGTAATCATCCACAAAGTCGATACAATCCCGACGAGGCCATTCCTGCCGTGATCAGCAAGCAAAGCACAAGTTCAGCTGTCAACTTCGATGTGATTTATAAGAGAGCCCCCACCTAGGGAAGTCGAAAATATTTCCAACTCGAAAATATCCTAGACCGGCTAGGAAACCAATGTCCAATAACAACCAACAGAACTAAAATCGTTCCGATTACTCTGACGAGTATCTTGATAATGTCAAAATAAAATAATAAAGGTATTCTCCATCTCAAATGATTAAATTTCTAAATTCAGTCCTTCATATCTGATCATCGCGCGCGATTTTCAAACCTTCGTAGACTACTCTTTTTTATTTTATACTACATCAATAATTACAAAATCCATCATCACCCTCGTGACGAACATAATAGTTTTTCAGTGCTACCATATTCCTTTAAAAAGCTATATAAGCAGAGTCCACAGAGATCATCCGTTACAAGAACTTCGTCAATTACAGTTTAGCTAAATTAAAAAAAAAATGAATAACTGCTTAAAATTCAGCTTTGACGTGTGAAATGCATAGTCTCTTGAATTCTGATAGCGTCGCCGCACGTCTGATGTGTCTAGGCATCGAATTGTATACATTTATTCCTTTAAAGAACAATGAATTTTGTGAAGCACCAGTTAAAAAATGTGGTGTTCTAATTTCTCCCGCATTTCTTGTGTTATATCTATGGATGTCACTTCCTCTAACAATTCGATCACACAAATATCGGGGCAGCAATCCATTAGCTACTTTAAAAATGAACACCATTGTCAGAAAAACAATTCGTTGCTTCACCGATAGCCATTGCAAAGCGTCAAGCATCAAGGACGAGGAAGTGTATCTATTGCATCTCAAAATCAACCGCATTATTTTATTTTACAAACGCTGCAATCTCGATATTTGTGTTTCATTTGCCAAAAATAAAATGGAAGTGCAAAAGTCTAAATGAGGAGAGATGATTGATTTATAGAGATGAATCTTGCTGAAAGTATTCAACTCCTTTTTCAAACGACAGAGGATTCCATATTTCTTGGCAATTTTCTTGATGACATTATCAATGTGAACATTGAACTTTAGCTTGTCATCAATAATCACGCCAAGATATTTGATCTCACTCACGCGATCGATTGTCTCACCATCAATTTCAACTGAGACATTTTCATTTACACGGTTTCGCGAAATAATCATGAATTTTGTTTTGTTGGTATTCAATTTTAGCTGTTTGAATTTCAACCATCCGCTCAGCGATCGCAAATCTTTGTTTAAATGCAATATGGCTTCTTCGAGATTTTTAGCTGCAATGAACAATACTGTGTCATCAGCAAAAAGATTTATGTCACAAAAACGTAAGACTCTTCTCATATCATTAATGTACATAATAAACAAAATAGGCCCTAATACACTTCCCTGAGGTACACCAAGAGTGTTCCTTATGGGATCAGAGGTAAAATCATTGAAAATAGTCCTTTGAGTTCTGTCACACAAGTAGTTTTCAAACCATTTGTATGCAGTACTCGTAATTCCAAAGCGCTTTATAGTTTGTAACAATAAGGGCCTAGAAATCGTTTCAAAAGCGCGTTTAAGATCCAAAAACACCGCAACAATAGTATCCTTACGCTCAATGTTTTCTTTCCATTTTGCTAACACCAAATTCAATGCAGTTTCACAAGAATGGCCTTCCCGATATCCTGATTGTTCTGGTATCAGCAAACCGTTAGCGTTCAAATATTGTAACAGTTGGCCTTTTACAGCAAGTTCTAAGATTTTCTCTAAAGTGTGCAACATATTGATAGGACGAAACTCTTCGGCTTTAATCGTCCCAGCAACTTTTTGTATCGGAATCACTAACGACTCCTTCCAAATTTGTGGCACGTGCCCCGTTTGTAATGATTCGTTTATAAGGCCAAGTAGATCGTGCCCAATAACATGAAAACAATCTTGAATAACTCTAGCATTAACGTTATCAATTCCAGCCGTTTTATGAAGAGAAAAACATATGTTTTTGAGTTGTTCTAGTGTAAGTTGGTGAAAGCTTTCAAAACTACAATTAACATTATACGGCCGTTTTATTTCATTCGGTTCATTAACCAATTCAATTGATTTATTGATCAATGAAACACTTTCGATGAAATAATCATTGAACTTACTTGCAATTGTTGCTTCAGAATGTTCTTCAATGCCATCAAAAGTTATGGACCGCGGATTAAAATTGCAAGGTTTCAGTAATGACTTCAGTATTCTCCATAACTCTTTGCTGTTGTTTTTATGTTGATCAATTCTCCCTTGTATATATTCGCTCCGTGTTTTGTTCAGAGATTGTGAATATATATTCCTAGCAACTGTATAATTGTACCAATCATTATCATTTGTTGTTCTACAAAACTTCTTGTACAATTTGTCTCTTTTTCGCCTGAGGCGCAAAAGATTTAGATTGTACCAGTTGTTCGAGTTCTTAACAACAACATTCTTTTGTTTGACTAACTGATTAGTACAGTTTTTTAAAACATTGTTCAAAATAGTTGCTTTATCATCAAGGCTACGAGATAGGGAAAAGTCAAGTTTCTTGCAACAAGCTCCGAAACCTTTTGTTTCGAGTAATTTTTCCAGCACTTAAATTTCACTTGATTTATTTTACTTCCCGTACCACAATTATTTATAACAATCGTTTCATGATCGGTAACTTTTAAATTGGGACTCACCATTGCAGAAACGGAGTCAAAATTAGTATAAACGTGGTCAATCGAAGTCCTACTATGTCTGGAAATACGGGTATACTCATTGATTATTTGTTTCAAATTGCAAAATTCGGCTAAGCGCTTCAAATGATTTGAATTGAGGTTATCGCGCCAATTCATGTTAAAATCTCCGGTAATAAGGTTAAATTTACTACAATCCACAAAAACTTCGAACCAAGTTTCCAAAATCTCCATAAAACGCTGGTCACTTGAACTGGGAGAATGATAAACAACACCATAATTACCCATCTTCATGCCACCTTCCACCGTAATGCCCAAGAACCAGTTTCCATCAATTGCTTCGTTGTGGAGAAGATTGAATCGAATTGATTCCTGTGCATAAATAGCAACACCGCCAGTGTGTCTGGAATGCGAGCAACAAGCAGCTATTTTGTATCCCGGTATAGAGTATTGGTCGAACGCATCAATATCTACAATGTGAGTTTCTGATAAAAATACCAAAAATGGACGCTTTTCCTCTACAATCTGTCGCAAAGCAACGTAGTTTGTAGATAACCCTGCAATATTCAAATACATCATATCGAATTGATTCACATTCCACTTGGAACTTGGTTGCTATTTATCAAAACGCAGGCTGCTTTTTTTTGCTCATACAATTTCTTGTAAACTGAGCATTCCGAGCTAGATGCTGCGTGGTTAACGTCCAAATTCATTTTGCGTTCTTTATTAAATTTTAAACAGTTAATGCATTTCGACACAGTGGAAGAACATTCAGATGTCTTGTGTTGCCCGCTACACAAGGAGCACTTTTCATCGTTTTTACATTCTGTGCTCTTGTGCCCAAATTCTCCACATTTGAAGCATCTCAAAATGTTAATCGCTGGAATGATGTGGCACCGATCCCACCCAACATTCACTTTTTTCGCGGTCAGCAAACTATTATACGACTTTTTATCGACTTCAATTACCACGTTGAACTTGTTATATTTGAAACGTGGATTTTCGTACATACTAATAACCTTGATACTATCGATAGAAACCGCCTCGTTTTGACTCTTTAAAAGGTCAATGAAGGCGTCAGGAGAGTACTGATCACTCATACCCATTACTTTTAATCTTGGCACCGGGGGAACGGGTACAACAGCTGTGTAGCTTTCACCAAGGTTGTTTTCAATACCACTTTTCACGATCTCTATGTTATCATTTGTTGCACACTCAACAATAACTGAGCCATCTTTCCCGTTTCTAAAGTTACTTATTTTGTGGGTCTTCGGATCTAAATTCGACTTTAAAAATTCCCTTGTAGCTTCACTACTCTGGGAGGACTCTTTTGGCTTGATCACAATGACTGGACCAGCCTTACGTTTTTTTATATTACCACGAACTACACTCGCAAAAGTTAAAACTTCTGTTTCGTTATTCGCGCAATTACCATCATCATTTAATTTACGTTTTTTAGTCTTTTTTGCCACATTCCGATTCAAACTATCAGAATCCGACACATTATTGCCCATTTCAACTAACTCCTGTCTACGTTTATTTTCTAAAAATGAACTAGTCCTAATATCCATTTTTCCACTAATAAATTTATCAAAATCATCGCCTCTTTGCTTTAGAGTACTGATTATATTTAAGCTCATTTCTTCCATCCCGCTCTTTAACGCGTTGCCTATCTGAGCAGTAATGTTGTTTTGGATATCTGCAACCCAACTTGAAATCTGTTTGATCTCCTGTCTTAGTGCATCAACATCCAAAACTGAAACATTCTGCTCGTCACAACTCTGAACTGATAGACAGTCGTTGCATTCAAACAGAACATTATCGCTTGCATTGATTAATTTCACTGAGGGTCCACTTATTCCACCGCAGCGAGAGTGAAATCTCCCTCCGCAGCGAAAACAGCAAACGAGATCGTTAATCAAGACAATACATTTACACTTTACACATTCCATTTCAGCCTTACACAGTGGACGCTACGTACGGCGTCGCACAGGCAACAGAGACAATAGAAAAAAAAAACAGCACCAAACAAACCAGCTCACCCCGCAGTGAGTGGCGGAAAGAAATAACAAATTTATATCAAAACAGGTAGTAGTTACTACTGCACTTCTACTTATCCTGATTGAGATCCTTAATAGGTACACTTTGGAATCACAATTTCCACTGTATACACACAATTTCACACGTAAATTAGTTTGAAAATTTCACAGCACGCAATAAACAAACTATGATGTTCGCCATTACAAAGAAAATGAAGGTTATCACGACATAGAGCACGTTGTCTGATCATGCCCTGTTCACCGTGACGCCAGGTCTAAATTAATAGCTTCCCTGCAGGCCGAAGGTAGGCAGCCGGCTGTTCCTGTTCGTGATGTCTTGGCGAGCCGTGACCTATCCTACATGTCCCTTATATACGTTTTCCTGAAATCCATCCACGCCCCAGTTTAGTCCTATCCCCTTCCGCCTACATCCAACCAAACGACAAGAACACGTTAAGACCCCGGATCCGGAAACAGCAACTAGACCCGCACGATACTCTCAAGGCCCGAGGGAAACAATCCAATATGCCAGTCCGTGATATCTCGGCCCAGCAGCGGAACAAATTTAATATGCTGCTTACCTATGACAATAAAAACCATCAAACAGCAAACCTGTGCTTTTAATGCAAAATATTCTAGCTTCAAGTTAGATTTAGTTCCAGCTCGTAGTCGGCAGCGAGGATAAAAAATTTGCTTTTAGTTATTAAGATACTTTAGAAAGTAAGCTACTAGATATAATTGGCGCCGTTAAACATTGAATTGTATTTGTGCCGTGTCAAATAAACTATAGATGAAGAAAAAAAAACGTGACGTTGGCACCAATTGCAATCCAAAAGTGGCGAGAAATTCATTCGTTTTTGGGCCGAAGAACTGATCACTTGGATCTACGTCACAATGTCATATCACAGCAGTAGTTGAGGCCATGATAATTGTTAGGCAAAATTGCGATCCTCCAAATAACAATATTCAAGACTTTATATCCAAAATCACTATCTTGACTATATTGCACACAATTTAATTAGAATTGGCAAAGTATTTATTTATACTGATGAGGCAGGTTCATGAACTAAATCATGTAAAACATTCGAAAATAACACTACAAAAACAAAAAAATACCGAAGTATGGTCCAAGAAGGCCAATAGCTGGCCTACCGGAGAATGATGAACTACCGTGAAAGAGGTCAATTTTTAAAAGTGATGCTAGAGCTATGGTCCACGGTGGCCACCAGATAGTTTACCTGAAGATACCGTCAGCGTGTTACATTACAAACACAACTATGCGTACCTTTCGATCATAAGACATTCGCATTCTACTGGACCGATAAGAAGTTGTTTAGAGACAAAAACTGGGAATTTTTTTGAAAAATTGTTCTCCTTTACGGTTGTTAACAACGCTAGGCGTTAATCTTGGGCCAGGCAAACTCAACCACAGGGATAACCGGAGTGACAGTGCGTGTCAACCAACCAGAGGGATTGCGAGGCGACAGCCGATGTCAGAGGAGATTACACAAATAATAAAAGAATAACAATAGCGAGCGTGGATGAGGAATATTGCCTAAAATTTATGAAAAATATTGTATTTATTATAGCAGTGGTTATAAATTGCAAGAAAGGTATGTGCGAATTGTATAACATTAAAAACATCTAGCCGCAAGTTTGCTTACAATATACAAATTAGTGCGGTGCAAATACTTATTACATGAAATAATAGAAAAGTTGTAAGTAGGAAAAAACTAAATGTGTATAAAGATTAATTATTACGTTTACAAGGAAAGGGAAAGGAAGAGAAAGGCAGGAATAAAAGGAAGCGAAGGTTAGAGTAAAAAGGATCTATAGTGTGCAAGAAGACCTGGAAGGAAACTAATTATTGTAAGATTTATTGAACTACGAATTATGCAAAATCACTTTATAAATAAAAACCTTTACAGTTTGAGCTTCACTAATAAAAGGCTGCTCCAAAAAAATAGTTATCGGTTCCGTCAGAACAACGGTAGTTCCAGATCTCTCGATGGGTCATGAAGGCGAAGTCGAATTTGGAACCATCTTTGTGAAGGCGTCCCTAAATTTTGAATACAGTGTAATGAATGAACGAGGAAATATTAGGTATATAATTTGTCTTTTAAAGAACAATTTGTTGTTCAATTGAATATCGGATATGATGCCAATCTCATCTCTGTGCATTTCCCGTCAGTAGGAATCAGGCATTCTTCTGATAACACAGTGGGTAGCTCTTTTCACACAGAAAATTTGAAGGCCTACAGATTTTGGTTGCCAGCGTCACAAAACGTTTGTGTGTTGTCAACATACGACAGCTTTTCATTGGAGGAAGTGCCGGCCAATGTACCTGCCGCACAAAGGCAGCTTTTTACTGAAGAAAGCGCCGCTGGGAGAATTTTGAAATGGATTCAGTCGTACTTGTCTGCATGCATGTCTTTTCTCCTCAGAAAACCTCTAGAGTGCAGGAGAACATCTTGAACTGCGAAAACAACTGCCGTCACACTGAAGAGCAAATCATCGCTCATGCTAGAAGAGAGCGACAAACGATTTTTATCTGCTGAGTTTCCTGAACGCACTGCGGTGAAATCTGAAATATCTCTCTTGCGAGACAATGAACTATGGTGTACTTTCTCACACGTGTGGACATCACGCACAATAATTAAACTGCAGAGCTATCTGCGGTGCGTTTTACAGTTGGTTTCTTGAGCATGGCAGAAGAGGAAAAGAGATTGGGAGAAAAAAAAATAGACTGCGTTGCTCGTGCCGCTCGTGCCGCTCGTGCCGCTCGTGCCGGTCGAATTTACTCTGGTGGAATTCGTTTTCGCAGTGTAGCTACACGAGGACTACATTTTTGCCCGGTAGGTTTTTTTTCACCTTCCGGACTACTCGCCAGTGGACACTGTTGTGTACTTCTGCGTTTTATCTGTAGAGTGATTCACCCCTCTTATTTCTATCAGATGTGGGGTGAGCTAGAAGTGTGTTTGTCTCTCTGTAAGCTGGTTGAGACACTTTGGAGTGGGGAAAGAAGCAGTGTGATGAAAGCATTTGCTACACGCAAGCACATACTGGAAGGGAAGTGCGCGGTGATTTTTTCTTTTCTCATGGTCTACATTTTTCTACTTTCACATACTGAGAATAATGACAAGCACGCTTGACTGACAGAAACCAATACGTGAGATGTAAAAGGAACTTATCATCAGTGGTGAATGTGACATCCAGTGTGACACAGATTTTTCATCTAGGTCCACTACTAATTATCTAATTTCTGAAAAATGTAGACCATGTTTTATTTTGGGAAATATATCTGTTTAAAAATATTTACAAGTTTAGTAAGATAAGAATGAAATACAATTAATATGGTCTTCTTATGATTGACGACAAATAAACTATAAACACCATTGCACCTGCCGCACACCGCAAAAGCAGCTTTTCGATAGAGGAAGTGCCGCTGCGCCTAACGCTGGCGCAACTGCTACTACCGCTGCTGGTATTCGTTGCATTCATAATCATGCTATCTGCTGCTGCTATTTCTGTTACCCACTTCCATTTAGTTTGGACCGTCCTAGTCGCCACCTACTAGTGAAACGGTCGGTTAAGGCAAAGACAGGCTCTTATATACCCCAAAGAGTGCACTACCGGATTACTTACTGTATATAGTTCTGTTGGCCGTACTAGGAAAAGCAAGCATTAAGAGATGTCTATACTCAGGAAGGCTTGGAAGTAATGATTAGAATTGTCCAGCTTCTTCTGTCTTGGGGAGCCGTTCTCCAGTCTTCTCGTACACCAGCAGATCATGCTTCTTCCACCGCGCGCATCCACCACGGAGTCGACGGCCTCTTCCTGCTTCTCTAATAAAGTTAGTTTTGGCGGCTCTCTCGACAGGCATTCTGTCTACATATCCAGCTCACTGAAGCCTGCTCCGCTTCACTCTTTCAGAATGTTTGTATACCTGGTAGAACTCGTGATTCATGCGTCTGCGCCACTTTCCTTCTTCCAGTTTACAGTAGTATCGATCGCAGAATTTTACGCTCAAAAACTCCGAGCACATGTCGATCAGCTTCCTTCAGCGTCCAAGTTTTATATCCGTAAATGGCCACCGGAAGTATCAGCGTCCTATAAAGCGCTAGTTTTGTGCGAGTTTTCAAACTACAGGATCTTAGCTGGTGACGTAGTCCGAAGAAGGCCCTGTCCGCAGCTGCAATTCGTCGTTTCACTTTACGGCTCATATCGTTGTCACATGTCACATGCGTATCAAGATAAACGAATTCGTCAACCACTTCAAATCGTTCCCCATCCATCTTCACCTCAGCACCAACACCACGGAAAATCCCACGCTCTCTGCCAGCTACCATGTACTTCGTTTTGGCAGAGTTAACGACCAGTCCCAATCTCGCTGCTTTCCTCTTAAAAGGTACGAAGACCAAAAACATTACTCAACTATTACAAAAGTTCACATCAATGGACAACGTAATCCTAATTCCCTAACAAAAAAAAGACCTCCTCCACGGTGGGTCGATACCGATGATATCGATGTCGTCCGCAAAACCAAGAAGCATGTGAGATTTCGTGATGATTGTTTCGTTTCTTTACACATTTGCTCTTCGTACTGCACCTTCAAGAGCGATGTTCAACAGTAAGTTGGAGATCGCATCCCCCTGCTTCAGTCCATCCAACGTTACGGACGTGGCTGATGTCTCGCCAGCTATCCGCACGCATGATTTCGATCCCTCTAGCGTCATACGACTTAGCTCAATTAGTTTCGCCGGGGAACCGTATTCCAGCATGATCTGCCACAGCTCGTTTCTTTTCACTGAGTCGTATGCCGCATTGAAATCCACAAACAGATGGTGCGTCTGTAAGTTTTACTCCCGGAGCTTATCGAGCATCTTTCGCAGGGCGAAGATTTGATCCGTCGTGGAACAACCCTCTCGAAACTAAACTGGTATTCACTAACAAAGGATTCCGTTAACGGTCTTAATCTGAAGAACAGGATACGGGAGAGCATTTTAAATGCGGAGTTGAGCAACGTAATGCCTCGATAGTCACAACAATCCAATTTATAACCCTTCTGTAGATAGGGCGTATTAGGTCTTCCAACCAGTCGTTCGGCATCCGCCCTGATCCTTAGTACTATCTGGTGGATCGCATAGTACAGCCGCTCGCTTCCCGCTTCAAAAAGTTCGGCCGAGCTCACTAATCACCTTTTTCACCTCCTCCTGTATTGGTGGCTCTAAAGCTTGTTCGTCACTCATAATCGTCATCCTGTTCCTGCTCTGCTAATCCGGCTCCTCACCATTCAATAGCGTCAGAAAAAGGTTCTTCCACCTGGCTGCAACCGTACGCCACACGTCGTTTTGAGCACAGTAGGTCGGCGTGCGGTGTCTTCTGCGATGGTGCGCACCTGCTCCTCGTGCTCACGCTTCTTCCGACGGTGGGTTTTATTTTCGGCATCTTATGCCTCCCTGTACCTCTCTCTGTTCTGACTCGTAACCGCAGTGAGCATGCGTCTTCTGGCATGGTTCTTCTCATCTGTCGCTCTCTGGCACATGGCGTAGAACCAGCCGTTACGCTGTCTTCCACGCGTCGTACCTACCACCTTACTCGCAGTCGTTACGATGGCACCGTAGGTACGGCTCCACAGCCCATTTATGTATTCCACTCGTTCCTCCTGCTGTTTTGCGATCCGTTGATCCAGCTCCCTGACGTATTCTGCTGCCACGCCATCAGCTTTCAACCGCCTAATGTTGAAACGCGTCGTCCTCTCTGTGCGAGATTTCAGCACGATCGACAACCATGCGCGGATCTTACAACCGACGAGATAATGGTCAGAGTCAAGTCAGTGACATCGTTCGCCTTAATCTTTTTCCGTGTTCGTAGCCTAGGCATCTTATGCCTCCCTGTACCTCTCTCTGTTCTGACTCGTAACCGCAGTGAGCATGCGTCTTCTGGCATGGTTCTTCTCATCTGTCGCTCTCTGGCACATGGCGTAGAACCAGCCGTTACGCTGTCTTCCACGCGTCGTACCTACCACCTTACTCGCAGTCGTTACGATGGCACCGTAGGTACGGCTCCACAGCCCATTTATGTATTCCACTCGTTCCTCCTGCTGTTTTGCGATCCGTTGATCCAGCTCCCTGACGTATTCTGCTGCCACGCCATCAGCTTTCAACCGCCTAATGTTGAAACGCGTCGTCCTCTCTGTGCGAGATTTCAGCACGATCGACAACCATGCGCGGATCTTACAACCGACGAGATAATGGTCAGAGTCAAGTCAGTGACATCGTTCGCCTTAATCTTTTTCCGTGTTCGTAGCCTAGGTCTTTGCCGATTGATCCGTTCCGTATTTCAAATTTCGATGTTCGTGGTTGAAGAAAGGTTTCGCTATACTACCTTACCAGGGTCACGATACCTATATCCTGCTGATGGGGTTGCCATCTTAGGTGTAGCTGGCGAGATACAGCATTCCATAATTCAGCCGCCTGCTCCGGGTCAAGCGCCAGAAGCACATTCTTTCTAAATCGTTCGCAAATTAATAGAAGCGCTTTATTACGCAATCTGATTTAATAGAATCTGAGTGAATATGTTGAAAAACGTATTCCATCGCTTTAACACGTTTATCTATGTAAATACATTTAGTTCTAACGCATGATACACTAACGGATACTCAACGTCACTTCTAAGCAAAATGGCGTTAACGTTACTTATTATTTTTGATATTTCTGATATTTGATATTTTTGATATTTTCCATGAAAAATGAAAATTGGGCGCTTACGTCAAAATCTCAGCTGACGGTAGCATAGTTTTACCGGGGATCGGTTACCCGATCTTCGCTAAAGTTACTCGTATCCCGGTCGGCACCTCGTGAAGGTTGGGATAGAAGTTGCTGGACAGAGGTGAAAGACCAAATTAGGGTCTCAAGTTACACGTGTCCAACCATTTGCCCTTCATTCACCCAAAGTGACATTTTTTTTCGAATGTTATTGTTTTTATAGAAAGTATTGAAGTCATTCTCATTTTCAAGTAGGCACCCGTTAGAAAATCTATACAAAATCGATAATGGCAATCAAGGATGGAAAAAATCGTATCGCACAACAATCATTCGGGAATCATTTCTGAACGTGCTATTCATATGCTTTCAATCCCAGCAAACCATCGCTACTAAAAAATACACATTCTCACGCAGCAAGAGACAACTTAGAGCAAAGAAAAAAATTGTAGCTTTCTTTGATGATTTTGTTTCAGTATTGCCTGTTTCAAGCGGAGGGAGCAACATATAGTGAGCGTTTCACGAAAGAATCGTAAACGATTGCACTCGAGCGACCGCAACGATTCTTTCAAATGTGACTTGCTTGTGGGCGGAATTCGGCTACTCCACGTCGTGCTTTCCCCGCGGTATACCTCGATGATTCTTGGTGATTTCAAATATCACATGCTAATGCACCATGCTACTACTTCCGGAAGCTTCGATAATACCTGCTTGCTCCGGTAAGTAAACAGTTGAGGCAATCTAACATTCATTTGGATTCATAATTTTGTATCATTGGCGATAATCTCTCAAAGCTTCTCGCGATACTATTGAATGCAAGTGAACTTGGATACAATAAATATTGAGGTGTTTGAATCATTCAGTCTCTTTCTATTGTATTCGGTACACTTAGAAGCGAAAAACAATCAGCTGCGTTTCTATGAAAAACTTGTACGCGAGTGAAAATAACTGGATGATACATGATGAATCAAAGAACACATTTGCATGGGATATTGCTAGTGAGTGATAATTTCCATGCTTGATGGCAATCTCAAAAATACCTGTTTTAGCCAAAAAACAACTTTTCCTGTCGATTTCAACAATACGCAACGCCACGCAACAGTCTGTTACACTGTTGCCCGTTGCTATGCGACGGGGCGATAGCAAAATTTTGTCCACGCTGACGTTGACTGGCGGCAGTCTTGAGAATGGAAATGCTGTTGTGAATTCACCGTTTTGGACGTAGTATTACAATACGTTTTCTGAAGCAAAAGCATTTTCGACAGAAAACGTCGAGCGTAACATAAAAATCTAGCGTCGTTTGATAGTCGAGCGTCGGATAAAATCATATGAGTTTTATATGTACCGCTGGTAATGCACAGAATTATCAAATTGTGATGAACATGAAACCGCAGTTACAATTTAACAAAAATCAGTCCCGAACGTCTTCCAGATATGTGTAATAACCTATTAAATGGCCAGATAAAGTAATTGAAAATTTCGTCATGATCTGTCAGCGTACGATATTCGCACTGTCATTCTTTGTCTTGACTGGTTTTTTGTCTTAGACATATTTTAACCATATTAACATTTGCATAAAAAAACAGCACTATCAGTCGAGCTCTAACCGTGATGGCGAAAACAGTGAAGCTTCTCCGTTCAACAGTGTGCGCGCTTAAAAACCGGTACCCCGCCGCGTCGATGTCGGACATTGTGCGACACTTTGTGAACGCCGAATACGCCAGTTACGGCATCCACAACATCTTGACACTATTGGACTACAATCAGAGCATCGAAAAAAAGCCCGGTTTCGGACGGCCGACGATCCTGAGCGATAAGAAACTCAAAAGGATGCTGAAGAGGGAGACCGAGGTAAAAGTGGCTACGTCGCTACGTGGGCTTAGCCGGAAGATCGGTGCAACCGAGAAAAAAATACCTTGCGAACATGGACATACATTTAAGGAAGCGGCAGTCCCGTCCGTTGGTCTCAGTTCTGCAGGCAATAACGCAGCGGCAGCTACTTAATTAGATGGTCAAGTCCATTTTCCCGACGAATCACGACGTGGCGGTGTAGATGGACGACGCGACCTGTCTCACCCTGGATAGCAACGACTGGCAAGGCACTTCGTATTTTACTTCATTTTACACCACAAGTTCTTCAAGAAGATACTGCTGTGGCTGACAATCAGCGAGAAGGGGATATCAAAGCTGCTCTTTTTTGAGTTCCGGACTAGCCGTGAACGTGGGAATTTATAGTTCAAAGTGCCTGCCAGAAGTAGCGTCGTTCATCAAGAAACACCATAAGGCCGAAGACGAGGTGTTTGGCCGGATCTGGCGTCGACCCACTACTCGAAGCGAACGTTGGAGCAGATGGAACGACTCGACTGAATATCGATGGGGCATCCAAGCCCGCTCAACGTCCTCAGCTGCGTCCCATTGAGAATTTCTGGGAAAACCTGAAGTGCAAGATCTACCCTAGAATTGTGTCGCGAAGACTAAAGAGGAATTGATAAATAAAACTAAGAAAGAACTCAAAAATACACGCATGTTTTCGTCCACCATGGCGAATGTTCCGGTTAACTGCCAGAAGGTCGCTCTCAAGAGCATAGACTTTATGTATTTGCAAGTGCGCTTATTTAATTACCTTCCATGAGAAATTCATCAGATTCAGTTATCTGTCTTAGTTTTTTATGTCACCATCCAAAAATATAACATTTTTTAATGCAAACGTTATCATCTCGCTTTGCGATGTTAATTATAGACGCGAGGACAAACCAAGCCAGAGGGTACAATTGATTTGGAAAATATCACGGACACATTTCTTCCGGTAAACGATAGGATACTATGAGCATTTGAGCTGTTGTTTTTATGAGCTCATCCTCGGCCACCATGGAACAAATTCAAGCACTCAAGTATCTTCTTATGACCATGTTCACTGAACTCAACAGCGTGATTTATTGCATTTGAGTTCCAAAACCACTTTGAAACTGACTGGTTTCTTCTAGGACGCCGTTCGATAAACTGATAAGCATTTTCTACTATCGAAACAAATCTGTAGAGATGAGGCGCCCCGCATGCTTTCAAATCTTTTTCGGCAAAATAATTTGCACAAAACCATTTTCAACGGTCTCTTTCTCTCTCACACACTCTGGAATTCCCATTAATTTTTGTTGCTATTATGATCAGCATCTCACAACCTCCAGCATATAGAATAACAATCCGAATAAAAATTTATGACTTTGACTCGTGTCAACATATTTTCGGAACAGCGCCATCCTAAGTATTCACTGACATTTCGCAAGATTGGTTGACCTTAGTACTAGATACTATCTGCTATAAAATCGATTCAACAAGATGGTTAAATTGTTTTAGGAAAGACACAAAAGACATAAAATATCAATTCAATCAACAGACAAACATGAATAATACAGAGACGCGTCCATTTGCAACACCATGATCACTTGAGACAAAGTCACCCGGAACGAAGTGATGCTGGACTGTTGATTTCTTTTCCGGCAAAGAATAAATCACCACTCGCTTCAGTAAGCAGCCAACATCACGATCGTCACGCCATAGAAATTTAATGACCCTTGATTTATTTTTCGTATAAAATGTCCACTAATCGTCGTTGATTGTTGGTTGACCGTACGACGGCGATGGCAGTAGCAATGCCATTCTCGGGACACACAAGACCCATCAATAGATCATTAAGTAGTTGGCCACATCCACGTCAACACAACCCATACTTTGTGTGATTCAGCGAGGATCTTCGGACCCCGCATATTAGTAAGTGCCATTTTTGGGCAATATTCCTCACCAAATAATGCTGTGGCACCACGACAGCACTCACGCCTCTGCGCGTCTGCTTTTGCATTCGCTCTCCGAAACGGCATACTGACTAACGAACATTTTTAACGTGTTTAGACAATTTTATTGCCCCTCATTTAGTTGTTACGGTGTTTTTGTTGTTTTTTCTATTCCAGCGTGCGGCCGGACAGGATGCCTGGCCGGGGTTTATGGGTGGCCGTTAATGCTCTGAGCGGGTTTTTGTTTGCTTTTGTGCGAATAGCATTTAGCGGATTTATTAACTTTGTTGTGCAATAGCTTGTAATTACCGACACTCGGAATCACCACAACACAGGCGGTAGCTTGATATTGACCTTTTTGCTCTTCACCGCCGTGAATATATTTCTGTAATTTTGGAGTGCTGGTTTTAGTTTGCTTCTGCCTGATACGTGATTTATTTTTGAGCTGCCATAAATCCTTCCTGTGTTGAAGCATTAGACAATGGTTACGATCGTGAAGAATAAAGTACGCACATTCTAACCTCAAAAAGTTATACCAGCTTACATTTTATGCGATGCATCAATGCCCTCTAGTAGCCGACAGTGACATTTCGATCAAACGCACAGTTCTTAGCTGCTGGAGTTGCTTTAATTAAACGCCTACTCGATTCGACTACAATAACAAGCGGATCAGCATCATCCGCAATGAAAAAAGCGATCAAACAAAATTAGCCTGAAGCCGAGAGACTGGAGTGCTAATTCTTCGTCCACCGCACGCAGTCAGATCGCAAATGTAAACAAACAGCTGTCAAACCGGCGGGAAGCTCTCCGCCAGCCAAAGTGAATGGCTAATCAAAATAAACTCTCAAGCGAAACTGTACATCCAATTGAAGTGGATATCGCGAGCTATTTCGACGAACGATTATTTTCGTTTCATCAAATCACTTTGCAGCACAGGCAAACTTCCGTGCGCCCGCACTCTTGTTGATCGCATTCGCACACACGTTGCAGAGGGCGCGCTCTTTCTTTCTATCCGTCTCTCGCCGCGCTGCGATAGGTTACGGACTGACTTCGCACTTAGAATAATAATAACAATAACGCAGAGATTGATCTGGGAGTGCCAAAAAGCAACACATTTTCTAAAGTGTTCAGTGTAGCTGCTCATGTCTAAAGATACTTCTAAGCTATTCCTCTTGATTGAAGAGGTCGGTTCGAAGCTGATGGATGCTGATGCTGGATTGTATTTAGGATAATCATTACGCCTGGCGATTTTGTGAATCAGGTTTCGAGGTTAGGGAAATTAGGGAAATTTGATTGAAGAAGAAGCATTTTATTTTGTCTCCAAATTTCTGCGCATGATGCAGAATTTCTAAAATATTCAGTTCACATTTCGACTAGTTCTTCCTTCTCGACTAGCCTACCTCTTTCAGTCTTTTCGAATAGTCTACCTCTTTCAGCCACTGTGAACTATAGTTTACAATAATTAATTGCATAAATTATTGCTGCTCATAAACACTTACAAACAATTAAAACAAGTTTTCGTCAATTGGTGGTGGATCGTTTTTGTCAAAAAGATATACTGAACTACATTGTGAATGTACTTAACTGTTTTACCAATCGATTCCGAGTGTTACCAATGATCAACTAATTACATCAGAAAATACCATTATTGGAGCATAATATTCATTCATCAATGGTTGCTCAGTTGTTAGTATGTGCGTATATTCGAATCAAATTCATGCCAATGATTTTGAATTTTCATATAATAAACATTGTGTCCTGTATAGTGACACCAAAAATTTTTTATTCCATTTTGACATTTCCTGTAATTACTGACCAATTTTCGTTCACTCATCGACAGTCACACAACACTTTTATTGGAAAAGAAATTGTTTTTCATACACTCATTATACACGAGTGCATGAATAACAATTTTACATAGAGTGGCTAGAAAGTAAATCATTTCAACACAGTTGTACTACCAACTGCTTGGCTGCGTTATTGATGAAAATGAACTTCTCATCATCATCATACCACTTATTATTCTACTAATTATTCAAATTTTGAATAATTAGTAAAGTAACAATGTCCAATAAAAGTAATACAACGTTATCCCGAGACCAACATTCAAAAGTGAGGTATGTCGTCGCGGTTAGAACAATTATCCAGGAGGCTTGAGACTACGTTAAGTAACTGTTATAAATTTTTATTATTAGTTTCAAAATTACTATTCGTCCATTGGTATTCTAATGTTCGAAGAACTCTAGAACTTTTTACATATGAAAGAAATCACAAAAATAAAAATTGTTAGTTACCGTCACGTGGAACGAAATTTCTCGTGACACCTGAAAAAAAACTCTGTTGCGATGTGCAAGACAATTGAGGCTAATCCATATTCATCAGCACAGCACCGATGATGCAAGCAGAACATCATTTTTCTGTTCTCTCCCTCTCTTTCTTTCGCTATGTAACTGCGTTCAGGACTGATGCTTCCAACACACGAGTAACAGTGTCGTTTAAAAGGAGTGAGGTATCATTTCAAAAACGATTTGTAATTAAGTGTTTGTGTGAAAGCTCCAAATAAACCAAACCGTTTTTCAATCATATGTAATTCGAAAACTTTATTAGTCTCTCGAAACTTTGCTAAAATTGGTCACAAATGTTAAGAATATCTTCTTACCATGTTTCTTCGCTCGAAACTTTTTAACCATTTAATCAAAGTTTGATTCCTTCAGTATATCGCACCTTAACAATGCCAAATTTGACAGTCTTTCATTCTTCTTCACTATACTTTACTTTACTTTACTTTACTTTACTTTACTTTACTTTACTTTACTTTACTTTACTTTACTTTACTTTACTTTACTTTACTTTACTTTACTTTACTTTACTTTACTTTACTTTACTTTACTTTACTTTACTTTACTTTACTTTACTTTACTTTACTTTACTTTACTTTACTTTACTTTACTTTACTTTACTTTACTTTACTTTACTTTACTTTACTTTACTTTACTTTACTTTACTTTACTTTACTTTACTTTACTTTACTTTACTTTACTTTACTTTACTTTACTTTACTTTACTTTACTTTACTTTACTTTACTTTACTTTACTTTACTTTACTTTACTTTACTTTACTTTACTTTACTTTACTTTACTTTACTTTACTTTACTTTACTTTACTTTACTTTACTTTACTTTACTTTACTTTACTTTACTTTACTTTACTTTACTTTACTTTACTTTACTTTACTTTACTTTACTTTACTTTACTTTACTTTACTTTACTTTACTTTACTTTACTTTACTTTACTTTACTTTACTTTACTTTACTTTACTTTACTTTACTTTACTTTACTTTACTTTACTTTACTTTACTTTACTTTACTTTACTTTACTTTACTTTACTTTACTTTACTTTACTTTACTTTACTTTACTTTACTTTACTTTACAGCAATTGTGTTAGTTTTTTTTGCGAGCAGCAGAAACACCGCACAAAACTGAAAAAAGTGTACTGCAAATTGCTACACCCACCGCTCATGCTGGAAGAGAAGTAAACGGTGAATATTCACTCTTCTCTTCTCACATAATGAGGAGAATACCAAGCCTGTTTCGCGAGGCTGTGCCTACTGTAAACGGCAACCAGAAGGATCAGTGTTCTGACGTTTGCATGAAAAATGGACAAAAACTGTAACCGTGATGACTAAAACAGTGATGAAACTACTCCGTTCAGCAGTGTGCACGTTCAAAGAACGGTACTTCGCAAACGGACATCGTGCGGCACTTTGTGGAAGCCAGATACGCCTGTTTCGAAATCTGTAAAACTTTGGCACTGATGGAGAACAATAAGAGCATCGAAAGGAAGCCCTGTTCCAGACAGCCGACGACTCTGAGCCACAAGAAGCTCCCAAGAATTCTGAAGAAGAAGACCGAGGAAAAAGTGGCTACATCTCTGCGGGCGCTTAGCCGGGAGGTCGGTGCAACCGTCCAAACAGTGAAAAAGTACCTGACGAACATGAGCAACACGTCTCGGAGCTCATTATGGATTATGATCGATGCGATGGCATCTGCAACTTGTTTGCCAAGCACTTCTCTAGTGCATTCAACGCATCCCCTGCTACCGCTGTACAGGTAGAAAATGCTCTTCAAAACGTTCCAATCAATGTAATGAATCTAGGCAATGTTCGATTCATCGACGATGAAATCATGCTTGCAATAAAGAAATTAAAGTCATCTATGATACCTGGTCCAGACGGAATTCCTGCCAGTGTATTTAAAAAATGTGCTACTGCCCTTTGGGCTCCATTAAAATTAATATTTAACCAGTCGCTGGCGCAAGGAGAGTTTCCAGAGCGCTGGAAAAAATCAACAATGTTCCCAGTTTTCAAAAAAGGGGATGAACAAAATACAGCTAACTATCACGGGATAACTTCATTATGCGCTGGGTCTAAACTTTTTGAAGTATTAGTAGGAGGCGTCCTGCTTCGCGAAAGTAAAGCGTACATCTCGGTAGACCAATATGGTTTCTTTTCTGGAAGATCTACAACAACGAATCTGCTACAGTTCTGTTCTCATTGCATCAAACATTTGGAAGATGGTGCTCAGGTAGACTCTATTTCCACGGATCTCAAAGCAGCATTCGATCGCGTGGATCACAACATCTTGTTGGCGAAAGTTGAGCGGCTGGGTGCAACATCGAATCTGGTCGGCTGGCTTCAATCTTACTTAGTTGGTCGTACTCTGTTTGTGAAACTAGGAAACAGCGAGTCATACAGTTTTGTAAATTTGTCGGGCGTACCTCAAGGAAGCAACCTTGGACCGCTGCTATTTTCCTTGTTCTTCAACGATGTTTGTTTTGTCATTCCGCCAGGATGTAAATTAATCTACGCCGATGATTTGAAGATTTTCCTCGTCGTAAGATCTACAGTACTGCCGGTAACCGCAAGTCAGTCCCATCTGTGAAAAAGTTAAAACGAGAAAACAGCTTCGAAAGATATTTCATTCACGCTCAGTTATCACTTATTAAAATGAATTATTTTGACAATATTCATGCTAAAATATAGTTTGCATACTAGCCTGCACTAATTACGTTGTAAAAACCATTGATATAATTGATTTTATGATAAAAACCTTAAGTGTGACTGACTTGCCGTTACATTCTACACCGAAGAGAAAAGTAACCGCAAGTCAGTCACATTGCCATGTTGAAACTATAGTGCGTGTTGACGTGTTGTTATTCGTTGCCGTGGAAAACTGTCAATCCTTCGCTGTTAGGAAGTGTATGTCCATGAGAACCTTTTAAGAAATGTCGACGTTGGAAAATCTCATGATGTACGGAACCGATGGAAGCTTATCCGGTGAGGACGCGGATAAAGAAACTGAATCCGGGACAGTAGTTGGTTCATCCGACAACAAATGTCAAGATGATCCAAATCCATTTGAGGTTTGAGCATCACCTTTAGAGATTTCATGGAACGATTCCCTGGATTCCGATGGAAGTTTTTTCGATACTCAAAATTTTGCGGATAGATCTACGAAGAAGCGAACCAAGAAAAAAAATTGACTTGAATTCGTAATAGCAGAAACCTGCTCCACATAAATTCATCACCAATTCAAACTAAAAAATAATCCCAATAACTTATTTTCATCTAAACGGTCGTATCGAACTCTTTTTTACTCCCCATTCATTTTACTGTTGTATTATGCATGTTTTTTTTGTAAATCGGGACTGACTTTCGGTTATTTTTCTTCTGGGACTGACTTGCGGTTACTCTGCCTAATGTGACAATTCGACTTGGTATTGATTTCCACTTTTAATGAACAAACCACTATTTTTTATCGGTACATCTGAAAATATACTCAAAGCTAGGCCAAAATACGATGCCAACTCAAAATTGACAAAATTACAGTTGGGACTGACTTGCGGTTACCGGCAGAGTAGGCTGTCCCAAGAAAAATCGATGTTGAAAAAGTCGAGGTGCTCAGCCCTAAATTGAGAGATAATGTTATTTATAGCATTTTTGTAGAACATTTCGACTTTCTAAAAAATCGTTTTCAGGTTGCCCGAACGAAAATGAAAAAATTGAATTGATTGATTTATGAAAAAATGACTTTTTCAAGCTACAAAACCACTCTTATGCTCTTTTTTCGAATTTGTTCGATTTCTAAGCTTTTCCATATATTTTTTCATTTTTGCGGGATTGTTTTAGAATATTTTGCATGGTTTGGTCTAGCATCACATTCAATTATTTGACTTACAGAGCTCATTGAACATCACAAAAAAGTGATTTTTTCTTAAAATTTTCAGATAAAACCCTTCAAAACACATATAAAAAAAATGATCAAGAACTGAAATTTCTGTTGCAAAGCATGATTCAAGACGAACGTTTTCATGAGAAAAGATCCTTGATATCTTATCGGGGGGCTGAGATATTGGCGTTTTTGCATGTGATGGAAAACTATGCATTTTCTCAAAAATGCCACTAACGCTCAATATCTCCATTGCACAGTGTTTTTTTTTTGCCGTTTGTGCGTATAATTTCCTATATAGTGATTCAAATGTTAATTATACCCATAAGGTATGTTCGGAAAAGTTTCAGCATATTCAAAAATGCATCTTTTAATATAGAAAGATGGGTGATCAATCTACCATTGAGTGAGTAAAAAAAATACTTTTTAATCAGAATAAGATAGACACAAGGTGTCTTCGACAAAGTTTTAGGTTATCTTAAAACAAGAAACTTTACCCAAGACATCATGTTTCTATCTCTTACATATTACGAGCAACATTGAGTTTTCTATTAGAAGGCACTAAAAATCACAATTTTCGTTCTAACTTTTTTCGTAGATTTTTCAGAATTTTTAAACCTTCGTCTAAGATATCAGCCATCTAAAATTGCATTTGTTTTCTAAACATTGTTATTTTTTATCTCACAAAAAAACAGTTATTTAACATATTTGTTAAAATGCATAGTTTTCCATCACATGTAAAAATGCCAATATCTCAGTTCCCCGATAAGATATCAAGTATCTTTTTTCATGTAAATTGTCGTCGTAAATCCCGCTTTGCAATGAAAATTTCAGTTCTTGATCAAAAATTTGTTTTATTTGTGTTTTGAAAGGTTTTATTTGGAAATTATTAGAAAAAATATATTTTTTGTGATGTTTATTGGGCTCTGGGAGACAAAAAACTGAATGCAATGCTGAACTGAACCATGCATAATATTCAAAAACAACCCCACAAAAAAAAATATATGGAAAAATTTAGGAATCGAACAGAATTGAAAAAAGTGCAAAAGAGTGAGTATGTAGCTTGAAAAAGTCATTTTTTCATAAATCACGTTTGGGCAACCTGAAAACGATTTTTTAGAAAGTCGAAATGTTCTACAAAAATGCTATAAATAACATTATCTTTCAATTTAGGGCTGAGCACCTTGACTTTTTCAACATTGATTTTTTTTTGGGACACCCTAATCTACAGCTGACTGTGAGGAACTACAGCAGTATATTGATGCTTTCTATAACTGGTGCATACGCAATTGCCTGACAGTTAGTATCTCCAAATGCTCTGCGATTTCATTCACCCGTAGGAAAAAAACCAATCCTGTGGAGTTACACAATCTCTGGTCAGCCGCTTGAAAGAGTCACTGTAGTTAAGGATCTTGTTGTGCTCTTAGATTCTCAAATGTCCTTTAGAGATCACTACACGAGCATAATTTCACAAGCGAATAGGAACCTAGGGTTCATAATTCGAATCGCCAAAGAATTTTCAGACCCATATTGCCTGCTTTTATAATATTTTTCCCTGGTGCGGTCGGTGCTAAAAACATCTGCTGTTGTTTGGTGCCCCAATGCGGAGATTTGGAAGAATAGAATTGAGTCAGTGCAAAGCCGGTTCATCCGTTATGCACTACGTATTCTACCATGGAGTAACCCGAGTGAGCTTCCTCAATACATTGATCGCTGCCGTTTACTGGATATGGACACATTAGCAAAAAGGAGAAATATATCGAGAGCTGTTTTTGTGGGGAAACTTTTCGCTGGACAAATTGATGCCCCGGCCATTCTCTCTCAACTCAGCATCTATGTGCCTGCGAGAAGCCTGAGATCATGGAACTTTCTACGACTTGACTACCAACGTACTAACTACGGCCAGAACGAACCTATAAGGGCGATGTGTGACGTATTCAATAGATTTTTTTACTATTTTGACTTTAATGTAACCATTGACGTTTTCAAGAATAGGTTAAGACGAATCATGTAGTGCATAAGATAGTTTAAGAATGTTTCATGTGCTTGTTAGATAGCTTGTATTGCTGTAAATCTGTTTGTTAATGTTGCTCTTTGTTCTTTGTTTCTCATTGTTAGTGTATCAACATTTCATTAAGACCACTGCGGGTCAGATGGAAATAAATATATAATTATAATAATAATAATAATAATAATAGTAATAATAATAATAATAATAATAATAATAATAATAATAATTGCAAATCATTTGGCACAGTTCATAAGATCCTGTAAGTCAACTTCAGCAGCCGTTTCGGATGCAAAAACGCTTCGTAATAATTTTTCTTTTCTTTTGAGTATTAGTAAAAAGTATTCCAAAGTAGATTATACTTTCTTTCTGAAAGATCCAAATCAATGTACAGAGCTAGTGCTTTTGTCGCTGGCATCTTTTTTTTCCGATGCCCAGCCCAGTCGTGTTATGAGATAGATTCGTGAAAAACGATAACTTATAGGAAGTGTTTGATTCGATAAGATTTTCAACGCGTCCTTTGGTATTTTGTTCGAACAATCAGCAAAGCAGGTATTCCTTTTTATGCTCTCAAAACTAACTGTAAGACATCACCGGTTTTTAATTTTGAAATAGACGAAAAATTCACTGCCATAGACAACCAATCAGAGTTTTGTTTAACAAATGTTGATCCTTCTTGGCAGGTCCAGTGGTTTCTCCCACCGCTCTATAGTTAATACCAATAATGTCGCCATCATCCGCAAAACCTAGAAGATTGCAGGACTTTCCTGTAAGCCAGTCCTCAGAAAAGCACTTTCACATACGAAGGCCCTTTACCCCTCAACAAACCATCTAACGTCAAGAAAACGTCAGATAGCCCACCGACTATCCTGACAATTGATGTGAAACCGTCAAGCGTGAAGCGTAAACCTGAGAAGTAATGTCTATGAACAGATGGAGAGTCTGCAAGTTAAATTTTTAACTGCAAGTCGAAAATTTATCCAGGATTTATCGCGAGGTGAACATTTGGTCCGTAGTCCGCGGGAAACCTCTATGTGTTCAACATGGAACATGTGTCCAGTCGTTGTCCTGCAGCTCGCGGTGTCCACTCTTGGATGCAGCTCCGGCACTTAGTCAGGTAGCAAATAGCTTTCGCTCGATGCACAGGCCAACGGCATAATCTTCGCTGGACTTACACCAACCTTCGCTCTACACTTAAAGCGGGACACAAATTGCAATATAAAACAGTTGACTACCACGCACTTCAACTTCACAAAAATGACTCAAAATCATGATCAGGATCATCCTTCAACAGCTGAGGAAAATCGCGATCTGTCTTACCCTAAACAAATTTACGTGAGCGATACGTCCAGACGGGATTCCTTCGCTTGTCTTGAAACGCTGTTGCGCACACTTGCAACAGCGCTGCTCTCTGCGTGCAGTGGTGTTTCCTACTTACTGAAAAGACTCGTATGTTTTCCCGGTCAGCAAAAAGCACTTTGAGCGAATCGCCTCAAATTATCGCGCTTAGGGCGCCATCAGTGCTACCTGTAACCTGTTTAAGCCGGCAGTGCTTTGCTTGCTGCCTCAGAGATATGTAAAATATATATCACCGGATCAGCACGGTTTTATATCTAAACGTTCGACAACGACCAACTTCACCTGCTTCACATCGATTGTTAGAAAATGGCCAGCAAATTTATGCTATTTCCACCGATTCATCTGCAGCGTTTGAACAAAATGAGTCATCAGATTGTTATAACCAAATTTGACAAACTTGGTTTTACTTGTCTAGATCGAATCGCATCCAACTGGCAAAAATATGTCCATCGAAATCGATGCCTCTCCTGTTTGGTCCAGTGTTCCTCAGGGAAATCATCTTGAACCTTTTCTATTTCTGCGTTACATGGACAATGTCAACCTTATTCTAACGTGCTCTAAACTTTCCTATATCGATTTCTTAAAGTTGTATTACACAATAGCCTTCGATGACTGCTGTCAGCACAACCGGATGTCGTTGAACGTATACACATGCTCGATCATTTGGTTTGGTCACAGATGATCTACCCTCCGTTTCAACTACACTCTGGCAGACATACGTCTTGTACTGGCCGGATTCGAGACGAACACCATTTTTGCGGGATTATTAAAGCGTGAGTCGACGGTGAAGGACCTGAGGATACTGCTCGATATCAAAATGAACGTCAAAAATCATGTTGTAGGGTAACCGCTCCTATATTCATCTCAGTACCTATTTTCATCTCACCACGCCTTTGTGATCAATTTATCATCAAATTTCACCATATTTTCAACGTAAAATTTTCAACCACTTCACAAAATCGAGGAGCAAATAGATTTATTTTCAAAAATTTGTAGAAATTTGACAGTGAATTGGACAAATGAGAGAAATAGACTAAATATAGGTGCACCTATCTATTGAGATGAATAATGGAGCAATTACCCTATACATCGTTTCGAAAGTCTCGTCGCACCTAAAAAACTCGCTTCGCTTGCCTAAAAGTTAAAGTTTACTGCCTGAAAGCTCTATACGATGCAACTGAATGGGAAAAAACACGTTGGGACTGTTTAATGTAAATTCGTCTGCTTCGCTTTACGCTACGCTTTAGGTGGACAAGTCCACGCCACCTACCCTACTACGAAAGTCGTTGCTTGCTGTTTAGGGTGGAACTGTTGGAGGATATATGGCCGAAGTGTGTGATTCATAGGTAACTCCTAAAGCAATACGCTACTTAGTTTTTTCAACATTAACATTCGCCGCCAAAACATCCGATCGCAGCCGTTCCTGAGAATCTCTCGGGCAAGTACTGATTACGGCCGTCATGAACCAATGCGTAATATGTCCCGTGGGTTTGATAGCTCCTACCTTATTTTTAATTTTGGTGTAGTTTTAATCGTGTCTTGTGCTAGTTTTAGCTGTTATTTTCCCATCTACCTACGTGCTCATTAGCGAGGGCTAGTGCGATCAATACTCGAGTTTGTGTCGATCGTTTGGTCACAATATGAACCTTCCCCCTCGTCACATTTCGATACAAAACTGCTCCCCCCTCCCCTCTCGAATGATACGTCATTTATGAATGTTCCCAAAGAAGATTTCCTTGATGTAACACAAACTACGTGCTACCCTAAGTACAGAACCGCTGGATACTGGTCGAGATATTATTCAAGAAGTATTTGAAATGTGTACTGGTACTATGTCCCCAACAAGGCTTGGAAACGGTAATTTTTTTCTTTCTTTCGCTTCGTAAGTGTGCTTCGCAGTAGGCTTTCGCTCGTGAATGTAGAGCGACTGTCGGCTCTCGCTCACAGAAAAAAAAATGGTTGAACAACATTCGTCCATCGAAGAGATAGACACTGTCATTCGTTTGGCGAACAAAGTCGATTATTACAGTGAAAAATTGTTCTACTGTGACCATTTACAAGCTTTTCCAAGAGAACTTATCCTACTAGAACTAAAGAACAACGTACCACACAATTCAGTGAACACAGTACGCAGACGATTTGAAGAAGGCTACCACTACTTCGACTTTAATGTATCTTATGACAATTGCAGACAACTTATTTTTTGTTTTTGACTAGTTTTAAGAACATTTCATCAAGGGCACTATATCAGATGAGATTTGAAATACAGAATAATATTAATTCGAGGAAACGTAAACCATATCTAGTGTTGTAAGATCAGTATTTTTCGAGCAGTATTTTTCGATCAGTATCTTTTGCACGAAATTTAAGGTAGTCAATTTCACCCCTTTCCACGGTATTTTTATTTTAAATCTGATGTAACAACCCGAGCAGAAATACAGGTGTAGTCTTACGTCTAAATAGTCGTAATAAACCGACTTTATGTGAACCAAGGAAACTAACTAAGTGATTTTTCTTAGTATTTTTTTGTATTTCAATTTAAATATTGTCTGTTGCTATTATAAAAAAAAAGAGAAACAGTATTGACTGTACCTGCTCTGTTGTTCTTTTTTTCCAGAAATAAAAAGGTTTGTATCAGTTTTATCAACACCTAAGATTGTATGCAATATCTAACATCCCTGCCAGCTGTCATTTTGAAGAAATGTCTTTTTTTACACTGCCAGCTAGTAAAGATCGAAAAAGTATTTAATTTTCAATTTCAGAATCACAGAAAACGAAGAGATCTAAGAAAAATAACGAAGTGTTCACTGAAACGTCGGTTATCCATTAGTATATACACAAATAGGGTGGGGAATCGTTATATGGAAAAAACGAAACTTGATAGCAGAAATTCAGAACCAAGTTTTTTTTTGTTCCATGTGGGACCCCAAACAATCCTGAATTTATTGGAAATCGATTGGTTTTGTCTCCGCTTGGCGCATTGCATTTCAAATTTATATGGAGATTTGTATGAAAAAAACAACTTTTTTGTATTTTCCATTCTAAAGAGCTCAAAATGGCTCAAACCATAGGTTTCATGACTTCAAATGGTAGGTTTTTTGATGCCTAACAACTTGGCCCAAGACACTGAAGAGCTATGGTGTGCCAAAAAAATAGTAGAGCCGTTCAAAGTTGAGTATGTCAAAATTTATGTTGCAAATTATTTTTTCTGCCAACACTGCCAGTGTACCGGCGTCAGTCAGATTTTCATCAGAAATAACCTCTGAAACATATTCAATTCTTGGTAGCTACCATATCAAATCTGAGAGTGTCAGGACAAAAATGTCTAATAGCATGATGCAGAGTAATTCGTCCAAATGGCTTAATGCACTGTGTCTACAGCAGCTATGACCATCTTTATGGAACATTTCTACTAAACAAAAAAAAACTAAATGCAACTATTTCATCATAATATTGCTGCTGGCTGGAAGCGTAAAATATTCCTGTTTACTTTTTATTTAGCATTCGTTCCTTTTCCCAGCGCTTCTTCCACAATTTCTTTCCTGACTGTTGCCGATGATGTTGCACCAACATCATGCGAGACTAATAAGCCAGTCTCTTTTTTGCACATCCTACCCACGCACCGGTGCTGCCGGTGCGATGCATCTTCGCGTCGATGCAGTCGGGCATCATTGGCGATATCGGTGCCCGTAGCCATAAGCAAGAACCAGGCGGGAGAAGATAAATCAGTCATTCAATCTGTTTTCAATTGTACTGTTTCTCGCTATGGCCGGGATCCTTGGCTTGTGACTGTTCCGGGATCTCTTGGGAACTTGCCGCGTATGAGAATTTAAATTTTACACACAAGAGACACAATGGCATTTTATGGTCGCAGCAGTAGAAGCAGGCTAGCGTTCGCTGCGGTCTGCGCGACACAAGTGCGTTTCATGCCAGTCATCTCTGTGCCACCTTTCGAACATTGTAATGGATGTGAATATTTTTCCTCAAGCAGAATCGATAATTTTTCGACAAACATATCGTTGAACGCGTTGCCATCTTTGAGAAAGCCTCACCATCGCGCGGGTCATAGGTTACGTACACAGGCACAGTGAGAAATTCTCTTCGATTCATCAATAACCGAACACCAAACAGTAGTCGTGATAGCTCCTGCTGATAATAATCTTCTGACTAAAATCTCCTTTCGCGGAAAAGAGTACCTTGTTTCGAGACTACTGTTTAGTGGTTTCGTAACATGTCGCCACACCGACGCCATCTCGAGCGGTATCAAATCCTGGGACGCTGGGATGCACAACGAATCTAGCCATTATTTTTCGCTAGTCACATACCATGTCGATTGGATTGCTGTGGAAAGTGGTGAATGCCCTCGCAGGGGGTGGTCCTCGAACCCACGGTGAAAGTAATAAATTCAACATTATTTCTCGAACAAATTACCCTGCTACTGGGTGCTACAGCGTGCAGTCAGCTTAGGAGGCGCATAACTTTAATGAGTATTAACAGTACGCCATTTTTGCACCTAATTAATTGGCAGTCGTTAGATCTATGGGACCAGTTGCGATAATCTGGGTAGATAGGGAAACATTGCACACGGACAGCGCCGGAGCGATACATTATCTGGCTCGAAGGCTGTGGAAAGCAGGGGAGATAGTGCACTCGCGCACGAGTAAGTTTTCTGACTGAGTGCAATAAGTTTCCATAAGGAAATAATAACGGTATGCTTTTGACGTAAGTAAAAACTTCCGTTGCGCTGGATGCATTGATATTAAAGGCCAGAATTTAAGGAATATACAAAAATCTGACACGAAAACTTTTAAATCTGATGAAAATTTATATTATTTTCCCCATGACTTGTCCTTAGGTATTTACATCCATTCTGAATCAAAGTTTTAGTGGGTGAAATCTTTAAACAAAATTATCTACCAAGTTCCTGTAAATTGTTATGCCGCCAAAATAATACCATAAACAGTAATCAAAAAGTTTTTCTTCTATATTGAAAAGTAGGAAATATTTAATATTAATCAGCTGCTGCTGAGTAAAACCAGTGATAGCAACAGGATGTTCCACGGAGACCCACCCCTTCACATATTTCTATGCTAATTCCAATCTTTTCTCCGATATTTATGATACGGTAGGCGAGAGTGGCTTTGCAATGTAACTGCTTATTAAACAGACTTATCTCATCCTGCAATATACACCATTTTTAGGGTTTCCCACTGGGCGTTACTGTAGTGAACCTAAATTAGTCCACACGAGTTGATACCTTATGCTTACACACCTCTCATATCCAGTGTGATAAAATAATTAAAGCCCAACCCCATCTCGGCTGGAAGCGGACGGCAAAAATTCGCAGCTCTCCGAGCACAGAGAATACCGACAGATTCCCGATAGTGCCTCACCTTCGGCCACATCACTCCGACCGACCCCTTTACTCCCTCCCTCGCGCGACTGGTGTCAGCCATATGAATAGATGCTAAAATGGTCAGGATCCTGATAAGACCCACGCTAACAGAGGCGGCGAAGGAAGGTGTCGACCAGCGGCAGCCAGCAGCTTGACTCAGGCACTCTTTTCAATAAATAACAACTCATTCTCGGAGGCGTCTCGTGTAAAGCGTGGGCAATTTTTTCTATCACTGAACTTCCATCTCGGGCATAATCTCGGACCCTAACACTCCGTTGTTGGTCGGCTCGGTAGCTTACAAAAGAGCAGCATGCCTCGATTCGGTTCGGCAGCACGGTTGGTTGGCCCACAGCACGATGAGATCGCCCCGGCTTACGGCCAACAACGGCACCGGCAAAACGGAACGCGCCCGCTATTCGATTAGAATCTACCCGTAGAACGACAAAGGCAGCACGAAAAAGGGTCACCAAATGTTTCGAATCTCCTATAATTACAATGTCATTACTTATGAACACATTCTAGTACACACCAGCCAGCATGTGTCGAGGGGCATCGATTTAGTCTTCTAGAGTGTAACTATTATCAGATTAGCCAAAATAATGTTACTATGAAATGATATTTTTACTGCTCTTTTCCATGCTATATGACGATGTCTATCTGTGTTTCTAGATTTGATTTAAATAGAATACACTTTATTCAAAGCCCCCTCGCGTGTGGAGCGGAACATAGTACTGCCACAAGCAAGCTGTCGGTAGTTTAGAAATGTCCCCACCAATTCGTGCCTAACGCGAACAGCTTCGACAATATAAAAAGGAAGCTGCTGCAGAGTGACAAAGGACATTCAACACGAATTATATAATACACCAGACACTCGATTACATTCTGTCTGATATATGAAATCGTATAAAAACCAATTTCAACTGAAAAGACTTTTCCTCAGTTGAACAGTTTTAGAGAGTGATGGTATTGTCAAAATATATTGCAAAATTTACAGTGTCAGTCTCTCAGTCAGTTTGGGGGCCTTTTTGGTTGATTCGACGCAAGAATATTATTATATTGCCGTTTTCGAGCATTTTGCATCCATAACTTGCCTAAAAAAGCAACAAACAAACATGGTCATCCAAAATTCATTCGAGGTCAGATATATTTTAAACTCTCAGTGAATAAGTAATTACATGTTAGCTATGTTTTTGCAAAGTTGCTAAGCTCAACCTCCTATCCCAAGTTGAACTTCTGCATCTTGTACTCAACATTACCCATCAAATCCAGTGCATCACTAGCGCCATCTGTCTTATACATTTTTATGCACTTCAAATTCGTCCTTCGAATGTTCATCGTTTTTAAGGACCTTCCCTGCTTACCAGAGCTTTCCCTTTTAAATCGCTTAGAATTTTTGAATTGCGCGAAGTTCTGGTGAGTTTGGGGGATTTGTTTCCTTCGGCTCAAAAACAACATCATTGGTTTCGTACCAGTCTATCACCGGCTTCGGGTAATGGTACGATCCGGCAGTATAAGATTCACCTCTAAACTAGCAGCAGCTGCTAACTTCCACTATCATTCCGCTTTTATTTACACAACTAGAATTAGTTTTATTCACGGACTGAGGAAAGATAGTTTGTGCCCTTCGAAAAGCAGCGTCACCGATCTCAAATCTACTGATAGCTACTTTGTCCATTAATGTACTGGACAAACATGGACGCATGTCGCGCTTTTCTAGATTGTACCTCCTAAGTGAGCTTTATCAGCCAGATGACTTCGGAATCGATCTGTTGGGCGCAACCTTGAATTTGGATGGCCTGTCATCAAACTTCGGACATGTAAACAAAGGCAAATCATCGTTGCATCCCGATGCACGAAGTATTGTTCCATGGTACCTTGCATTACGAATACGCTACCCAAAAAACCAGCCAACACCGACATTTGGTCTTTTTGATCACCCTGGTCGACCCACAATTTTATCGCCGGAGTAAGATTAGCGTACTTCTTTGGCATTGAACAGTTAGGGAAACTGCTCCATTATTCATCTCATTAAGTCAATATTCACAAAGGATGCATGGATTAAACACCAAATTTTCACGAAATCATTGAACAAATAAACAAAATACGCTTACGTGCTCTTATGGAATCGTTCGGCATTGTATATTTAGTAAACTTAGCTAGATTTATCCTGAATTTTGTGAAACAAACCATTTTTCACAACGCTTTTATATCCATCTCAAAACTTGAATCACTGCTCAATTATTCATCTCACGACGAACCTATATCCATCACACTGTTAATTATGAATGAATCACATTATAATGAATGAACGTAGCCGCAGCCCGCCGTAGTAGGTTACCTAGATATCCACTGTAGTTGTTTACGTGCAAAACTGGTAACCACTGCAGTGTTCTCGATTTATGTCAATTATGTCGGAATAATTCAACATTTTTAGTATGATTTTTTTGTAATGACAGAAACTGATTTGGCAACTTTTGATTTTCTTCAACGCAGTGAAAACAGATGAAAATACATACAGTTGAAATTTAGGAATTGCAGAATTTCATCTCATATATTTAAGCTAATTCAAGCTTGTTTTTAGAAATTGAAGGTGAACATTTCAAAGATTAAAGTATTATTAGTTTTGTGAGTGATTTTGTTTAGTGGTTAAAATAAAAAGTGGTCCGCTGGTGATGAAAGAAACTTTGGTTGGCTGCTGAACGAGTCTCGTTGTAGCCGTGTAGAATAATGCGCGGATATTGTTTTCTGAGGTAGATGATTGAATTAAATGAGTTTTCGAGTGCAGATGCCCGACTATAATATCAAATTTAGAGCTTTTAGGCGAGTTTTCGAGGATTCTACTTTATGAGAAATCTAAAGTGAACTAAGAAGAATCCATTCCATGGATAAGAAGATTGGTTTAGTTAGAAAATATGTGTTTTTCCTGTTTTCAATTGTGTTTTCATGTTGTATGAGATGAATATATGAGCTGAGATGAATAATGGAGCAGTTCCCCTACGTGATGCTTTAAAATCTCCCTGAGTTCCGATAACAGCCTACTTGGTGCATTACCAATACGGTACGGATGGTTGTGGGTCGATAGCAGGGCACGTTCCCCCGCTGGAAAAAATTGTCCATCAAATCCAAATATGAGGGTCAATTCTTGAGGTCATTTTACACCTCTGGTTAAAATTTTAAAAACATCTACCGACCGGATCTCGAGAATTCTCGATTTTAGGGTGTTAGTTAATAAATTTCAAAATAATCCGTATTCGATTCATGCAATATCATCGAAATTCATTCAAAAACTTGCTAAAATCATTTAATGCCAAAATATACTTGTTAGTGTTGCTACAATTATATTAATTCACCTCTGACTTAACTCTCCAAATGGACTTAAGTGTGTTATTTGTATGGCTTAGTGGCTCTAGTTTAATTTAAATGTTACGTGCTGTGAATTGAATGGGAAAAACATAATTTGAACTTGTTGTGTTTCATATAAACTCACACACAAACACACACAAACACGCACTCACATACACACAAAAATATTCACACACGTATACATATATATTGCACACAAATTTTGAAAATTATGTTTTATATTTTCCTAAATAGAAAGAGTGATTTAAAAAAATATATATACAATAAGTGAATTTAGCCTCCTTTTCCTAGCTTGTGTATCGAATAATACGATTTTTTAAACAATTGCATTTCGCACGGAGAACAAAAGAATGTTACAGAACAAAAAAGTTTCTTTTAGTGTGTATTATTGTATTTATATTAGAACAAGAAAGTCGAATCAACAACAAAAATACATTTTGGACATATTGGCTTTTACGTCAACCATGCAAGAAAGGCAGTATAGGCTAACACATGTGATTACTGTTATACTAATTAATCAAGGCACTTAGTAAGCGATCGTTGTAAATCTGGAGTTTTGTTCAGTTTCCAAATCACGTTGAAATGAACAGGCTCGGAAACTTGTTCATTGTGATGGCCAAGACCTCTTCCAGTGTCTCTGCAGAACTCTGGTACAGGGTACTTACATAGCCCTGGAAAGATAATCTTATTTTGACGTGAAATTGATGCTTGAATTTCAAATCATTTAAAATGCAAGTTTTTGTTAAAAATTTAATAATGAGTGATCATTATGGCGATAACACATCAATACATAACAAATAGGTACCAGAATTCGGTTTTTTGATAAACGTGAACTTATTCGCACTATTTGAAAAGGAAGAGGGTAAAAGCGAGGAGTCAAATTGACGCAGACTATCTTTCTAGGGTTAGTGATGTGGTATTTTAAAAAGAACGGAAGTTGTAGCTTTTCTCAGCTGCTGGCAAAATCAGAAATTGTCTCTTTAAACCCATGCTCGAGACAAAAAGAAAACCATTTATTATACACTGTTCTTTCACTATCCAGAACCTGGAAATCGCACTAATTATTTAAAATTTGATAAAGTAGTAGAAGCCCAACATTCAGCAGCGCTTGTCTTTCTAATAGAGAAAATATAATACATAATTTTCAAAATTTGTGTTTTTATATGTATAAGTGTGTGGATATTTATGTGTGTGGATTTTTAATAAAACACAATGATTCATTTTTCCACATTCACTTCACAGAGAGTAACATTTAAATTAAACTGGAGCTACTAAGCCATACAAATAACATACTTAAGTCAATTTGGAGTGTTAAGACAGTGGTGAATTATCATAATTGTAACAACACCAACAAGTATATTCTGGTATAAAATGATTTGGGAAAGTTTTGGATAAATTTCGATGATATTGCATGAATCGAATAAGAATTATTTTGAAATTTATTAACTAACACACTAAAATTGAGATTTCTCGAGATTCGGTCGGTGGATTTTTTTAAAAATTTTACCAGAGGTGTAAAATGACCTCAAGAATTGACCCCTATACTTGGATTTGATGGACAATTTTTTTTATAATAATGGTCCAGCGGGGCACCGTGCAGGGCTTAACACCACCAGTTACTGGCGGACCTGCAAGGGGTGAGGTTTTGACAATGGACCGTCCAGTTCTCGTAAAAGCCTAGCAACTCATCAGTTGAGACCGACGCCAGTGAGGTCCCATTTTAGCAACTAGTACTGGCATTGGGTTGGAAACTGCATCGACAACGGCTTGAAACGCCTACGTCTCGTAAAACCTGGCGGACCTTGCAGTAAGTTCCGAAGGCATTGCCTGGTGGGAATCAGGCAGGCTTGTTTCTGACTTACTCTGCTAGGGGTGACATAGTTGCTCATAAGGCGCTATGGCGGCCTACCTTAGCCATGCCCCCACAGCTGCCACATAGACCAACTCCAAAATGTGACTACTCCACTATGGGTAGGGAAAACAGCTGGAAGAGGTACCCATTTAAATTGAATCTCAATCAAAAGCCAGCGATGGGCGTGGAGTGACTACCAAACCCTTTGGCGCGTGCGGTCTTCCAGCGGGCTTCCCGGGAATGGAAAAAGGGAAGAACACGGCTGTGTCCTGACCTAATGTATCGGTAGCTGTCCCTTGCTAGTCAAGGTCTTCGAAAAGCCCCGAGGCCAAGAATGATCGCGGTGTTCAAACAGCTCGATGTGATATCCAGTTCTTGGCGAACAGGCGGAATATCGCCGGTTACCTGTAGCGGCGACTGCAGGTAATCTTTGGGTTACCTTAGTAGGGAAAGGCCTTCTTCTTTTTTTTTTCTTTCTTCTTTTAAGGCGATAGACCGATTATCGATCCAGTGCCGAATCCAGAATACGTCGCCATATCCCTCGGTCTTGGGCTGCTATCCTTCAATCGCCCCTAACACCTATTTCGCGTGCATCCTCATCGACAGCACACTTCCAACGAGTGCTGGGTCTACCCCGAAGTCGACGACCTCTAACGGGATTCCTGCTAAATATAGCCTTCGCTTGACGCACATCCGGCATTCTCGCAACATGCCCAGCCCACTGAAGCCTGCCGTGTTTTTTTTTTCTTTGCTTGACTATATCCGCCGATTTGTACGTCTGGTACACTTCATGGTTCATGCGTCTGCGCCAAACACTCAAAAATACCAAGAGCTCACCGATCTGCCTCTTTCAGCGTCCATGATTCATGGCCGTAGAGAACCACCAGAAAAATCAGTGTTTTATAGAGTGCAAGTTTAGTACGGATTTACAGACTGCGGGACCTTAGCTGATTACGTAACCCGTAAAAGACCCTGTTTGCGGCTGCTATCCACCTCTTCATCTCACGGCCAACCTCGTCGTCACATATCACTAATGTTCCCAGATAAACAAATTCGTCGACCACTTCAAATGTTTTCCCATCTAGCACCACCGCAGCACCAACCTCCGACGGACTACCACGCACTCTACCAACCACCATGTATTTCGTTTTGGCAGAGTTTATGACAAGCCCTAATTTCGCAGCTTCCCTCCTGAGAGGTCCGAAGGTCTCTTCCACAGTTCTACGATTGATACCAATGATGTCGATATCGTCCGAAAAACCGAGAAGCATGGGTGACTTCGTAATAATGCAGCCGCTTCTCTGCACACCAGCCCTCCGTATAGCACCTTCCAATGCGATGTTGAATAATAAGTTCGACAGCCCGTCACCCTGACTCAAACCATCTAACGTCACGAAAGAGTCCGATATCTCACCGGCTATCCTGACGCTTGATGTAGAACCTTAAAGGGTGGCACGTATCTGCCTAATCAGGTTTGTTGGGAAGCCATGTTCGAGCATAATCTGCCATAACTCATTTCTCTTAACTGAATCGTACGCTGCCCTGAAGTCTATGAACAGATGGTGCGTCTGCAAGTTGAATTCTCGAAATTTATCGAGGATTTGTCGCAAGGTAAACATTTGGTCCGTCGCACAGTGGCCGAAAGCCGGACAAAACTCAAGCTCTAAATATTGATGTTTCATATTTTTCTTAGAGTTCTACTGCATTGAAAAACAAGTTCTCCAAATTTCATGACAATTAGATCAAATTTGAATTTTCAGGAGCACTTTAAACGTTGTTGAGTCATGTTGTTTCAATGATTTTTTCGCTCAGAAACCACATATTGGGGTTTACTTTAATTAGTAAATACTCACCTAATTCTTAACCGAATTTAATGCGATAGGTTGCATTTTGATGATAAATGATCAGTATTGTTTTTCGCATTGTTTGTTTTTTTTTATGATTGATCATAACTGTTGGAAAATGTTTGAAATACCTGTTGAGTGGTCTGAAAAAACTTTTTTTTTGCGCAAATGTATGCTGTACGATCTGACCCATCGGTTGCCACATGTCGCATAGTATGCATTCCATAGGAAATCTTCTCTGCTTTTCGAATATTAAGGACCCGTTTTGCCCCTTTTTGCCCCGTTGAACAAAAATTTCAATTGAAAATAAAATAGTTTGGATGAAGGCGCATGGTGATTTGTGAGAATTGCGTTGTTATACACAAGTAGTTAGTAGTTTCATTCAACTGTTCAAGAAGAGCATCATCGGCTTACGTTCAGATGTGGGAACTAGGTAAAAGAACACATATGGTTATATTAACCAAAGCATCTGGTTATAACCTTCATTGTCAGTACCCTTATGACAGAAAATTAATAAATCTTCCACCTTTTTTGTGAAAACACTTTTCGATTTAGACTTGTTGTGTCTAGAACTTGAGACTATAGGATCTAAATCGAAGATTAAACGCTCATTTAATATCCGTGAATGAGTAATTTGTGTACCGTTGTTTGCCATCATCTTTTACGTGATAATGAGCGGTTTCTTCGCTATTCGATTCTGTTGAACTGATCGATGTTACCTGTCTTCAAATATTGAGAGTAGGTAATGTTTCCATTTATTTCTACTACAAAAATTTAATATTAAATTTAGGTTCCATATTCAATATTAAATTTTATATGAAATCTGCTCTCTGATAAAACTGCCAATATGGACAAATCAATTAAAGTCTACACACGGACTCTAAAAATCTGCATTTTCAGATTAATTTGCATATCTCGTATACCTGATTATTATAATACGATGGTAACTAACTATGCACTAACGCATATAGACACTGTGTTTTTACTAGTTTGAGAACTCATTAAACTGGCAAACCCCATTTTGACCATGTTGAAAGACGAATTTTGGCTCAGATTTAAGTTTTTAAAATCTATTAAAATGGGACTATTTTGCATATTCCATCTTATATTATACTGTATAATCCGTTTCGGATGCACATTTCTATTAAAATAGGATAGCATGGAAAAAAGACAAAACAGTCAATTATTGGAAGTAGATTATTTTAAAGAACAGCTAATTACACACAACATTGATGTTATATGCATAAATATTTCTTTAATTTCTACTCACGTATTTTAATTCAACGTAAACATAAAATCATTTCCATTGTTATTTTGAAAATAATAAAAATTATTTAAAAAACATTTGTTTCCTAGATAAATGCGTCGTATTAATTGAGGCAAAAATGATATTTATCGCACACGATCGCAGTTTTCCTACTGCGAAATTTGGCACACAATCGACTTGTTCCCATCTTGGCAATTTGAACTGGTTTCCTATATTTGCTTCGCCAGAAACTGACTATACTGACTTATTTGAATTACAAATAATTAAAATTTTAAATTATTATTTTGAAAAACCAGTAATCGAAAAATATACTTAAAAGGTGCCTACAAATTGTAAAAATATATTGTCAAATTATAAGAAATGTATCCAAAATGTGTCAGAAATTAGTAGCAAAAACATTAGGAAAATAAAAACTATTTTCTTAATTCTATTTAATTTTTAAAAAAGATTGTGAGATTTTAAAGTTTTAAAATGTTTTTTTTTTTTTTAAAAGGGATTGAAATCAGTAGGAGTTGATTTAAATAAACTATGGTTGAAATAAAGAAAATAAAAATGAAATGTGTTGATACAAAATTCAAGCAAAAATTAGTTAAAATTAATCTAAAATATGTCGAAACTCGGTGTTTAACAAATACTACAAGGTATACAGCCCTAGGGGTTGTATGAAATGGTGACGTAGGACTAAATATATAATATATGCTAAACTAAATATTATTATATGCTGCGCTAAACTGTTCATAGGTAACACTACCGTTTATTTTTGATAGTCGTTATTTTAAAACTAACGATGCATGAATACATGAAAATTTTACACTAGTAGTAGTTGCGAAAAATCTCATAACTCTTATCTTCAAGCATCTATAGTTCTGAAAAGAACCGATTCCATAATATTCAGTTAGAAATTCGTGCTACAGAACGCTGATGATCGCACCATTAATATTTCGTTGGCCGCGCATAAAATTTGCTCTCCGCTGTGCCCTCCAGTAGCTGTGCTAGCAAAATATCCTGCATCGAACGATGGTAAGTGTTGCTGCCGTATGCAAAATAAAGGTAACATGCTCCGCGGTGCCTGGAAGTTGACTCGTATGCAGCTCTCGTTTCTCAATGTCGCAAAGCTTTAACAGCTGCACCGCACTCGCTATTGTGGAACAAACTAAACTGAAGCTGAATTTTCCACACGCAGTCTTTTGTATCGAGTTCAGCGTAGATTTTACCATTAAGGCGTGGCTACGTAGCTTATAGAAAGAAAGAGAAACAAACCAATACATCTTCAATACTACTGAGTGATTTTCATAAGCATCAAAAGAAAGGTTTTGCTTTCCCGATGCGCAAATCACTCTGGTTCTTAGATTAACTAATTTTCGTTGCTGATATTTGACTGATAACGGTGTTCGAGTGAACACAAACAAACAATTAAACCGGAAAATCACTCAATTTAGCAGTGAAAATTCTTGAAATGAGGTTTATGTCTTGTTGTGATAAACTATTCATAGGCAACACTACCGTTTATCTTTGGTGCGCCCTGGTCGTTATTGTAAAAATGATTATTGAGAAATAGATGGACATTTCACACTAGGAGTAGTTGTGAAAATTCTCGTAACTCTATCTTCAAGCATTTATAGTTCTACAAAAAACCGATTCGATAATCTTCAGCTCGAAATGTATGCTATAGAATGCTGATAATCACACCACCACCGGTAGCATCGATTATTTTGTTGGCCGCGTATAAAATTTACTCTCCGCTGTGCCCTCCAGCAGCTGTGCCAGCAAAATATTCTGCAGCGTACGATGGTAACTGTTGCTGCCGTGTGCAGAATACAGGTAACATGCTCCGCGGTGCCTGGAAGTTGACTCGTATGCAGCTCTCGTTTCTCAATGTCGCAAAGCTTAACAGCTGCACCGCACTCGCTATTGTGGAACAAACTAAACTGAAGCTGAATTTTCCACACGCAGTCTTTTGTATCGAGTTCAGAGTAGATTTTTACCAGTAAGGCGTGGCCACGCAGCTTAGACAAAGACAAACAAACCAAAACACTTTGTTGAGTCAAAATATGTAGGCAGTGGAATTTATTTCGTCCATGTTATTGTTATCTGTGCTTGGGAAGCAAGCCAAGAACAAGGGAAATGTATGGGAAAGCTTGACCTTGGAACTTTTCACCTTTTTCCACCATTAAGCAGTAAAGCAACAATGTTGAACATAATATCAAAAAATTGTTACACATTTTATCTATCCACCGACATATAAATGACTAAGATGCATTAAGTCGTTCGCTTGCTATAACCGTTTGAAATCTGACGCAACATTTGCCAGTTTCATTTTCATTTTCACAAAGTGTAATCTAGTATAGAAAACAAAGACGTAGTCCTACGTCAAAAAATTATTATCCTTAAATATTTTATATTATATTTATTATTCTCAGTTTTGCTGATGATTGCTGGACACTCAAACATAACAAAAGATGGGGATGAAAATGAATAATGACTTACATGAGAACACTACAACGTATTTTTGGTCATAGGAAAATTATAATTGCACTTTAGGGAGATATATTTCTGACTTTTTGAACTTTTGATACCAAAATTGAAGTTTGCATCCAAAAATCAACCTAATATGGCTTTTTCTGCTTAATTAATGAACATTTTGGGTTTTGTCCGACTTTTATTCGGAGACCCGCCACTGTGCGTCGTGAAGTGTCCCCCTCGAAAACTGCATTAGTGCTCGCCAACAAAGGTCTCCTGCAACGGCCTCAGTCTGTGGAACAGGATGCGAGAGAGAGTTTTGTAGACGGTATTGAGAAGAGTTATGCTTCTATAGTTGCTACAATCCAGGCGATGACCTTTTTTGTAGATCGGGCATATGAGACTCTCCAACCAGTCCGAGGGCAATTCTTCATCAGACCACACTCTCAGCATGATCCGATGGATGGCATGATACAGCTGTTCGCTCCCGACTTTGAAAAGTTCGGCGGGAATGCCGTCCTTTCCGGCTGCTTTGCACCTTTCTTCACCTCGACCATGGATGGTGGATGCACAGCTTGACCATCATTCTCAATAATCATCCTGCTCCTTCCGACTCCCCTATTTCCCACACCGTTCAACAGCACACTGAAGGGAAAGGTCACCAAGAAGAAAAAGCGCTATGACGGAATGGCAACTAAATGACCATCAAGGGCTATGGCCCTCATAATTAAGATAGACGGGTCTACGTATTTTGAAGTCTGAAAAAAGAGGGGCGAAACCGGGTGCGACGGTGCATAAACGTGGGAGGTTGAAGAAGCATTTCATTCAATCCGCCTCCAGTGGGCTCCCAGACTAGCATCGACCGATACGAATCTGGATCTGAAGACAGTTAAACTTAAGGTTAGCTGGTCGTTTTGCCTCCTGGGCATACTCCACTAACCGGACGTTTGCTTCAGGTGCTTTGAGGGAGGGCATACGTCCTGGATTTGAAGCCCAAAAGTAACCAATTAGGCAGATGTTGCGGTGATACAGGCTATATTGTGAAAGTCTACAGGGGCCTCCCAAGTGTCTGGCATGTTCCGAAAAACGGGACGACAAGCACTTAATGGGAGACCGGAGATCCCCAATTGGTAAACTGGCTATTGAATCACGGGCGTTAGGGTGACATAACTAAACCTGAACCACTGGACCCCACGCATCATAACTTCTCTGTGATGGGGGCCGATGATCCTATGGTGAAAATTGACCCGGATCATCCTGCTCTAGACGTAACCGTGACTGAATTAATGCCTATTGCACTTAAATTAACTCCATAACATCGTGGATTCGATTCAAAGCAGGTGAATTGCGATGTGTTAAACGAAGCGGTATCAGCAATTGTCTGGTAGTTCATGGATTCGTAATGGGATTTGACAGCTGAAGCTGTCCGCGAGCTGAACGGTGTGGACGAGCTGCTCAATGAAACTATAAAACAAATCGCAAGTTTCTAGCAATGCACCGCACAGTGGTTCGCCCATAGGTCAAAAATAGAAAAAAAGGTTTTTTTTGTTTCTGTTTATTATCGATTTAATGGATCGGTTATGAACCTGAGAATGCAGAAAAACTGTTTTTGTTGGCCTATTTTATGAAAAGTTAACTTTTGAGCACGAGATAAGTGAAGGTGTTTGACACTTGCAAAATCAGCTTAAGTTTATTTTCATTATGAACCTTAAGAAAACAGGTATGTTTTGCTATTGCGGTGTTGTTTGGATAGGTATGTGCTGAACTTGTCTCAAAACTAGTCGTAAGAGGGAACGTAGTATTGAAGTCAAAGAGCACCACTCATATTAAAATTCATGTAAAATTTTAAATGTGTTCCGCGCGAGATACTATCACCAAATTACCACTAAACGAAAGACTCATGACTCAGGAAAGATTTGTTAAAGGTTCCATTTGCAGATATTTGCATCTAAGTCGATGACAAGCGGCTAAAGATGGCTACTTTTTCGCTTGAATTTTATGTTTTCTGCATAGTTTCTTAGAAGGGTTGCAAATTTACTAATTTGTTCTCAAACATTTGTCAATATTCAAATTATGATTTTTGGTGTTGAAATACGGGATGTTTCTGAGGCGATACCAAATTAGTTTGATGTTTTTCCAATGGTAGTAAAGTCAAAGTTCGATCGCTTTGAGGGTTCACTTATGGAAACCCGATTGCGCTTAAATTTTGCTTAGGGACTTTTCCGAGAAGACAAAACTACTGAAAACTGCCGCATTTTAAAATTCAATGGTCAAACTTTTCCCTATATTCTATTGGCACCCTATTATGTATGCATGATAATGGGAATACCAGAAAATTGAAACAAGTTGGATCATGACAGTCCCAAAAAAGGTTGTTAAAGTCAAAACACACCTGATTCTGTCGAGTCCAGAAGTTTTCAAGAACAATATTGTACAAAAATGATTTTTGACCGCCCTTGCCATACTATTCGAACCACTGTGCACCGGTTCAAACTCGCAAGCAACTCATATAAACCTTACAATCATTTCCTGTACTCTCACTATATTAAGCGAACTCAAAAAAATTTACGTCGACATTCAAAAAAAAACTGACCTTTTATTCGTTCTAAACGATAGGAATATGGATTACCAGCTTCCATGTTCCTCGGTGATTTGTCTGCTAACCAGTGCTGATAAAAGTCATTTTCCCCAGCAAAATTCCTTCGTCAAAGTGAAAACGAAAAACAAACAGCAAGCGTTACCGAGACGAAACGTCAAAACTGATCCAAGCAAGAGTGAATCCAAGAGAACAGTGGTTAAAATGTATCCCAATTTAACACAAGCGTTCGTTTGCTCTGTTTATATTCTTTAGTGCCGGTTTGTTTTTGCTTATCATGAAGGAAAACTGTGTGATTGCAAGCCGATAGGGTTCTGGTTGCGGCTGGGTCATTTTATTCCCTTATTTTCAAAAATTGCAGATTGAGATTTCGCCAAAACTGGGAGAAGCGGTTGTTTCTGGTAGCTGATGGTACGTCGTTTTTAATATGGATGATACAATTGCTGTGACGCAGAATATCTGCAGAGCAGTTCCACAAAAAAAAACGGGCAACCAATTTATTTATTTGCCCTACAAATATTTGTAATCACCAATACCTTCCCAAAATGGAATTTTTAAATAGCTTCTCAAAAATGAGTCGTGTTCCTGAAAATTCAACCATTAGCATAACATGGCATCTTTTGACTATAGAAACATCTATGTGGATGTTCCGGAGACAGTTTCTTGTAAGGTAATATTTTTGTGAAATATTCCAGAGGCATAGTAAAAAGGAATAAACTGATTTTGCTGTTTTTCGACCTAAATTTCTATTTTTAACAACGGCTTTTACCCGTTAACACGTAAGTTCATTAAGCAGACAGTATGTGAACTTCCCTTCTTTCAGTCTTAAAATAACGCTTGCACAGCAGTGTGTGTAGTTAGGGATGAGCAATAGAATAAGTCGGCAGTGGAATGTGATACAATATAGATTGTGGAACAGAACCACCGTTTCCCGCAGTTTAATTGGTCAAAATATCATGCCGGAGACAGGGAGATTGCCGGTTCAAGTCCCGTCGGGATGCGGTATATTTTTCAAAATCTGTATCATATTTTCGGTTCGCTTATTTTTCGCCTTCCCTACTTCACATACTGTCTGCTTAATGAACCTGATTTTGCTGTCTTGTTTTCATCACTTGAATTATAATGAGGTGTTTTGACAATTCACTTCCATGCAAAAAGCGGGAAGGAAGAACTCTGGAAGGATTGTAAAAAATAACGTTTTGGATGCTTTTTTCACTTTCACTCAAGAGTGTCAACAAATGTCAACCCTGATGCTAACACATCTTCTTCTAAATACGAATTATTTACTGAACATTTTAAAGCCTCTTTTTCATCTTCAGTTGTTATGCCAGATCAGATTGACGCTTCAATACGCGATACTCTGCAGGACAGTTTCGATTGTGGAGTATTCGAAGTGACAGAAGCGCAGGTTCTAAGTGCAATTCAGAAGCTGAATTATTACACTTATCCAGGACCAAACGGAATCCCGCCATCTATGTTGAAAAATTGTTCGAACTAACTGGTGGGGTCTCTTGTAAAGCTGTTCAATCTTTCACTGCAACAAAGATTGTTTCCTGCTAGTTGGAAAAATTCATTGCTCACATCGGTTCATAAAACGTGGACAAATGAAACATAGCTAAATATCAAGGGGTTACATCATTATGTGTTTGTTCCGAATTTTTGAAGTAATCGTCGTAACAGTGCTGTTTGAATCGTGCGTAAACTACATTTGTAGTGACCAACATGGTTCTTATCCTAAGAGATCCGTCACAACCAATCTGTTGCAGTCCATTTCGTTGTGTTGTAGGATTGAAAGTGGATGCTATGTACATGGAATTCAAGGCTGCGTTCGATCATGTTAATCATGACATTCTTTCACGAAAGCAGGATAAACTAGGGCTCTCTGCCCTAGTGTTGCCTGTGTCAGTCTTGAGCCGTCGAATTCAGAGCCATTTACAGCTTCTTCTGGAGTGCCGCAAGGAACCAATCAGGGCCCACTTTTATTCTCCCCCTTTTCAACGACGTTGCTACTATTTTACCGCGAGGTACACGGTTTATTTCCGAAGACGATGAGAAAATCTTTTTACCTGCAGCAGAAAGCTGTAATCAATTATTTTTCATTACAGCTTGTCTGGTCAAGCTCTCCAGCGCGAAAGCCAAGTTGAAGATCTTGGCGTAATTTGGGATAGCCAGCTTACATTCCGGGTACATTACGATGATTTCATTCCAAGAGCAAACAAGCAGATGGGATTAATTTTATTAGAATTACCGATGGATTCCACGCTCCGCTGTGCATGAAAGCTTTATACTGTGCCCTGGTACGCTCTACGGTACGCCACGCTTGTTTATCGAAAGATTCGCTCAGATGATCGACCTCACAACCATGGAGCCGACAGGTCGAACGTCATTGATGGTGGCAAGTGACTTTAAAGTTTGGACTGTTGAGTGAGAAGGTCGTTGTACGAACCAGAATGGTAAGATCTAGTTTGAAGCTCTGGCAAAGTTCTATTTAGACCTGGCCAACGTTGGGACCAAAATTACATTCAGCAGAAATGGTGCGGAAACGATCATCGACGTGACGTTCTCGATCCCAGGATGTGTGACACCACCATGCCTCGCCAGCTTGCTTCGAAAGGCTGTGCGCGAGTGCCAATACGAACCCGTGAACGCCTACAGGATCATAATGGCGAAGACCAAAAGCGTATTGACGGCTATAGAGCGATCACCAGCGATACTGAAGCGTATCATCGAGCCAAAAACCAAGTTCCTGGCCTCCGGCTCTCTAGTCTCACATCCGACGTTCCAGTATATAAGACACAGACCAGGGTTGGTCATCCAACCTGGCTGAGGTAATCAAGAAGTCATGCAGAATTGCCTACCACTACTCCGGACAACTTAGTTCGGAAGATGTGCAAAGAGCTGAACACCTGTATTGCTGCCTTTCAGATAGTTCTACAGCTTCAACGTAGGTAGTGGGTCAAGTACCAACACGCAAGTGATAGCTATATGAGAGGTTAATTTCAATCTTACCCCCTGAGCTCTCTTCACAGTTTTCTGTAAGCAGAGGATCTTGGCATGCACCGGAAACCGTGCAACGACGTGCTCCAGTTTTTCAGTTCAACAAAAAAGATCTTTCAACCTTGTAAGCTGACCGGGGGATGGCGTATACCTAAACCAACTTCTCGACGATATGCTAAGCCGATACTACCCAAATCTCCAGTATCTTCCGTGCAGCACAACGCAAATGCTACGTTTCCCTCAACGAGAGTAGAGAAGATCAAGTTGTCTAACGTCCCAAGAGATCGAGATACCCATGGAAGTCTACATACGACACGTGCAAAGTCAGCATGGCCAGAAGGAGATTGATTGGCTAAAACTCAAAGGTGAAGAAAATCAATGCAGGTCTCTTCGGCAGTATCTGGTTGAACACTATCTACTCTGGGTGATCGGCATGCTTCAACTTACTACTGCACTCACTCTTCATCTCGAGCACCATGAGGAGCTTCATTGTGGTTCGTAAGCATTGCTGAGTGTTGAACGACGACGGTTCGGAAAAACGAATGCTGCTAATAAACCTGTCGAGCCTGCGTGTAAGACCGGGGGAGCGGACAAAGATTGATTTTCTGCTCATCATTTTTAAGTTTACATCACGAGCATTTTTGAAGAAGTACGCACTGCCAAGCAGTCCTTGAGAAGTTGATAAGCGCTCATGAAGAAAACGAATAGAATTATTCGTTAAGTTCTGAGTTCGTGTTTGTTCGTCAAAATCGAATTCTGAAGTTATCCCAGAGGTTATGGACAGTTCAAAGAAGCGCATCTCGCTGGTGATCGGACCGAATTTCGAAAATGAGTGTTTCCGGGTAAAGATTCGCTTGTATGCAGTTGATGCTTCATCTGTGCTGACACAACTGACTTCAGCGGCAAGTGATGCTCTCAGAATCAAACCGACAGGAAGACTAAGTCAATTAACATTGGATTCACAGCGGATGAAGTCCTTGAATTTGTTTGGCAGAAACAAACGACAACTGAAATGTGGAAGCTCCAAAAAACCTTTGTAAGAAAATCCGTTTCATGCCAAATGTTGCTAAGGAAGCAGTTGGCACGATTGCCTTCAGGCGAGCTCATTTCGGTAATTCAAGTCACGGGAGCAAAAATGGAAGGTAGTGACTTGGTCAACTATTCTTAACCTTACGTGACAGCTATGATCTGAGACCTGGTTACGGCACTCGAGAATCTAGAGTAGAAAGATGGTCAAGTGGCAGTTGGCCGTTGGCCAAAGAGAGAAAAAAAGCAGACCGCCAGGATAACATGAATGGTGCGGCGTTCGTCGGAGGTACGAAGACGTAGCAGAATTTTACTGGTACGTGCCACCAGCATAACCAATAACCATTAACGGATGATAAAACATGATTCAACGATAACACATACAGCCGTGGCTATATCTCGAACTAGTTGTTAGGCACGTTTCATGGTTATGGGATGCATCACGTTATTTGCCGAAAATCACCGTTTTTTCATGCATTTACCTTCACTCGAACTTACGAAACCACCGAAACCATGCAACATCAATCATTGTAACCCATAAGTCAGCAGGAAAAATTTTACAGTTCTCTCAGTGGAACTCTAACCGTGATGACGAAAACATTGAAGCTACTGCGTTCAAAGAACAGTACCCCAGGCGTCTACAACATCTTGGCACTATTGAATAACAATCAGAACATCGGAAGAAAGCCCGGCTCAAGAAGCTCTAAAAGATGCTGAAGAGAAAGACCGAGGGGAAAATGGCTACATTGCTGAGTGCGGTGTAGGTCGGTGCAATCAGCCAAAAGTAAAAAAGGACCTGGCAAACATGGACATACATGTGAGGAAACGTCAGTCCCGTCCACTTGTTTTGGAGCTGCAGGCAATGACGCAGTGACAGCGGCTGAATAAGATGGTCAAGCCGATTTTCCCGGCGAGTGGTGATGAACGACGACACTTATCTCAACCTCGATGGCAACGACTGGCAGACGACGATCCGAACCGCACTAACAGTCGCGATGAGCAGAAGGCTAGTCACACCCCAGATCAATGTGAAGACGGCCTTTCTGCATGATAGGCTCCAAGAGACAATTTTTTATTACTGTACCTGATGGTATTGAAGCCAGTTATAGAAGTCCTTACATGACCTCAAGCAAGTACTGCTGGAGCTTGCATTCAAGAGATTGTAATATGACTATTACTTATGCAATCGACGAGAGGGAGAACGATGATGCCTGATTGTAAGTAAGCTCAATACGGTAGGAGAAGTGAAGAAAAGTTGCAGTTTTTCAAAATGACGAACTGCGGTGAGCTGTGACACTTCCTTGGCATGGAAATTGAGTACGATCAGAAATTGGGGAATATGCTTTTTTGCAGGTAGCTAGCTTATAGGAAGTCCTGAAGAAGTTCCATATGGATGATTGCAGCCAAACAAAAAAAACATGGAAAACGGATCGCAACTAATCGGTATTAAGGCTGCCCATGCCTAGACCTGCGCCTCTCTCTCCAGCGTATGACAAAGTAATAAAAAGCAGCATTGAATATTTCAACCAAAAACTTTGTGCTGTTGATGGACGACATTGAGAAGCCTTCACTGGATACGACGACCTTGTTAGAGTGGTGGAAGTCAAGACTGCCAACAGGACCAACGATGGTATTTATACCCCCTGCTCTCTATTTCCCATTTTCTATTCCCTATACCCTATTTACTATTCCTGTTCCTGTTTCTATTCCTATTGCTGTTCGAAATCATATTCCTATTCCTATTCCTATTTCTATTCCAATTCTGAATCCGTTTTCCATTCCGACTCCATTACGATCGGTCCAGGCGATTCCTATATCAGATTGCAAATTTAAGACGCTAAACCTCTAACCTGTTTGTGCCCATGGGCTGCACCCTCTATCAGTCTAAAAACAGGAATAAGTGCAATTGAATCACGACTGCAACTGCAGCCAATCAGTGGCCGCATTGTCTCGTGTGTAATAAATTCTGTTCCACCCTCAGGCTCTCAATCACTTTGTCACTTCGACGGAAGACGCATGACCGGACGGTACCGCACCGTAAGATGACCGAAAGGAATATTGATGAAATATCGAACGAAAGTCCGATCGGTCGCTCCTGGGGTGGCAGCGGGGAGCGGTTACACCTCCATGATTTGCATACCAGTGTGGAATATGCGACTTCTGCGAGTTCGAATTTGAATTATAAAGGCGGTGGTAATTTCCTGACAAGCCATTTTTACTGCCGATGTAGCTCTGTTTACTTTGCACCGTCGTGTGTTTGTTGTAGACTGATTAATGTCTAAATCTAAGCTCTCCCCCCGGGTGTGGCTCCCTCCAGGTAGGTAGTGCAGCCCAGCAGAGTGACGCCATAGCAAATCCTTGCGAATCCATATATGTGTGTATAGAAAATCCGCATGGCAGACCTAATGGAAGAAGCTGTTTAGAAAAATAGCTGGGGGAAGGGTAATTAATTAATTCGTTCGCTTTAGTAATAACTCACCTGAGGCGTAAAATCGTGTTGGTGGTATTCGCATACGAATTGCGAGTGCTTTATTGGCTGACAATAAATAATCGACATCCAGCCAATAATGCCACGAGCACCGTAGCTCTCTACGAGTTCGATTTTGTACAATGGCGGCACGCACGTGTTAGCCTATATTATTATCTATTTGGTTGAATATAGCCCACTCTATAGCTTAGTACATGTTAGTCTGGAGGGTTTATTCCATTTTGCTTCTGTAAAAACCAACTTTCAACTCATGTGAATATTTTTGTTACGTATACCAGCTTTATTCTTTGTTAATCTAGACAAAGTTGTAACCTCAAAATAACTATTTCGATGGATATTTTCTCACCAGTTGCTAATCTCTTTTGGTGAACATTCTCTCAAGATCTGAGAATAGATGATTCATGCAATCTGGCAATCGTTGTCATCGTTTTTGACACGGCCATGATTTATGACAGAGCGTTTATGTGACTAAAAAGTCTTTCGAAAAATGGTAGGAAAATAGTTCAAAATCGTTTCAACGCATTTTGGTTTTTTGACAAGATATCATCATTTGAAGGAGATGAAATGTTTGCATATGAAACTACAACGAATTGACGTTTACAAAACGATTCTGTCATACCATACGGTTGTACTTCGGTTGCAAAAAAAAAACTTTTTTCATGTTTTCACACTCCAGCTAGCCAGCTGCGGTACCACCGCACTGGTGATGGCAGTTGGCGACACTGCCGTTTGTGTCGTGCCTGACAGTGCCATTATCTCACCCAGATCGTCAGTGTCAGATTGTGGCGCTACTCGACGCATGCAAATTACCGCATAGCCAGATTTGGATTTACCCAGAAATAGTACCGCGCTTGAAAAGCGACATTTTTAGTCATCGATTAGCTGCAGTTGAGCATGATCAGCATGCTGCCGCGTAGTTTTTCCTATGTCGATTAACATTAGGTCGCATGCCGGTGCACAGTGGGTTAGAAGGATGTTGCAGTAAATTGTTTTATTTTCTATCGCGATTTTTCTTCATATATACAAATTTAACGAATTTCTCACGAAATTTTTATGGACAATATTTTTTCGATCAGTTTACAATAAACCACAAATTGTTTCTCATTGTGACAGCATCACTGCATGGCGCACGCTAGCCCCCGAAAGGAGTGTAAATTTCGAGGTAACGATTAATTCAAATGGCATGTTTTGTCAACTGAAATGATTTGTGTATTGCCGGGTCAGCAAAAAATAAAATCCCGAACGTGACTAAGGCGACATAACGTGCACTGCTCTGGAAGTTCGGATGTGTCCAGATTACTTTAAAAGCGTATCAAGCTGAGACAACTGCAGAGCTCTGTGAAATAGATGATCGATCATGAATGCATAGCTTTGACCCAAAGAAAAAAAAATAAAACCAAATACGACGTTCTAATCTTAGAGAATTATCAAAACCGATACGAATTACATAACCTACAATACATTACTCGCCCAATAGAAAACTTTGCTTGTGCCAGTTTTAATTGTCTTTAACAGAATCAAAAAAAAAAACTGGTAAAATGTGTATTGCCAAGTCATCCAAAATCCCGAAATACACATAAGAGTGCTTGCCAATTCAGATCGTTAACTGTTGGATACTAGATATATGGTATTATTTTGGGTGAATGGCGGCTTCGTCATCATTTCTATTTTTGTTGCGCTGGTTTATGATACTGTTGAAAGATTTATGTACTCCCAGGAACCGTAGAAAACACATGACTAAGTCATCTTAAAAAAACTACCCAACTGATGAAACATACAGTAACCGAAGCCTCATCGAATAGTTGTGGGTGAGTTTGTTGTTTTCATGACGCATATTTACTCTGGTCATTGATAATAATTGAAAATTATTTTTGATTGTTCTTATTCACTTGCGGAAAATTACACCTCCATTATAAACGGGCTAACCGCAACATGTTTGAAGTTCAACAATAAATCCCCATGGCCAGTGGTGTCACTGCAACTGACATTACCATGTCACGGTTTGCCGATAATAATCCCACCACTGCACTGTTTGCAAAACTCTTCAACCCCTTCTGCAGTATGTCACACGATGTCTCACTTTCTCATCGCTTTGTCAACAGAAAGGAAGCAACACTGTGCAGTGGAACCTGTTCGTAATGTGTAAAGGAAACGTGTTCTTGCATTAATATTTGTAATTAAATCGTATGTCATTTTATTCGATAGAAAACTGACAATTTCGTTGGTAGCGTTCTCGGATGATAAACAACGCTTTGTCGGTATAAACTTTCAACTGTAGTGCAGTGGGCCTGAATAGACAAGAATTGATTTTTAAATCATGGGTTTTGTGAAATGTTAAAATTCACCAGAATGATTATGTTTAAAAAGTGATTAGTGCGTCAAAATTTGTTTCAGCTGCGAGTTAAAAATTTGGCAATGAGAAATGACAATAAGTAAAGCAATGTTTGTAATGGTGCACTCTGTGGTACTGGTACTAACAAAAACCAACCGCTAAACAATGCAAATAGTCTTCTCGGGTTTCAATTGATTTTTTTTCGGGTTAGGGTGATTCGAACACAAAAAAAACACAATGCAAATAAGTAAATCCAATCGCTTACTTATTTACTTCGTCAGGTATACCATCTTTACGATAGAGCATGGTGAACAATATTACCCAAACAATTTCTGGCCCGTTTCTCCAAGCAAGCTCCAAAGTTTGCAGGATCCTTCGCAAGCGTCCAAAGTTTGCAGGGTCTTGCTCCAACATAGCCAACCACCTTTTTCGCCGAGCACCTCTTTTTTCTATGTCTTCTTCGTGCTTCCTGCTTTTTTCGAAACCACTTCTAGAAGGAAAATGATCTTTTGAAGAAATATGGTCCAAGATGGCCCCCACGTGATCTACCGGAACTACTTTTGGTAGGCAGAGGATAATTTTTAAGAACAGTCTAACTCTCTTTTTAAACCACTCCCAGGCGAAAAAAAATGATCTCATGACGGAATGTTACTCCAGTTTGCCATGACATAGCCAACATGATTAATTTTGAAAAACAGGTCCTAGTCCCGTCTGGATACGGTGTATATTTTTTCAAGGCTGTATTTTTCGCTTTTTCAACTACATACATTGTCTGATTTAATGAACAGGTCCCAGTATTTTCGGTTTTTTTTCGAAACTCACCATGCGGTTCACTAGAGAAGAAGCTGTCATTTTATCTATGGCAATTGAGAAAAAGAATGGCATTCGAATGAGTTAAAAAATAAGATATATCGATTCATAATGTTTATTATTGTACGCGAAGAGGTCTGACACTAGTCTCAGCATAGAGAGTACAGACTTCAAATTTTGTATTCTGAGCAGTATCAGAAACGCTGTACATAGTAATGTGTGTTGCTGATGGTGCATATGTTTTATTGTGCTTAGCTACTATACAAGAACTTATCTCTTGTGCCCCACGCGATGCTGTCAACTTGTCCCAAACATATATATATGCTCTTCCTGTGCTCAAGTCGTGACACCCCACATATTTCGTTTATAGTAAGCTACCGAAGTGCTTAGTATAGAAAACGTCAAAGCTTTTCAAAATCGAATGTGAAGGAATACACGGATTCATTAATTTTGCCTTGGAGGCTTCAGTTCTCGTGGAGCGGCGACCCTCTTCCGCATTCTCAAGGTGTGCGTTACGCTCGTCTTCGATGCGTTGTTTATGTTGGTCTTCTAGAGTATCCTTAGTAATCTTAAGGTGATCACATTTGGCACATGAGTCCTTAATTGGTGCATGCTAATGAAGATTGAACTCGTTGTTAAAAAATGATCTGTATCGAGATTCCTTAACCTAAACGGAATTTCATTTCCATCACACCACTCTGCTTACAACTTAAACATTAGTCGAACGTTTAGGTTAGGGGACAATTATTTTCTATTCGGATTATGAGACCGAGTGTAATGTGATTGATAAAACGGAAAACCTTTAGTGTGATGCCGAACTAGATTAACGACTTCTTCAGGTGTTTTATTCAAAGAAACGCTGCGTCCGCGCTTATCCGTATGTTCTCCAATCCTAAACTTCATCTGGCCACGCGGCCATTTAAAATTTTATACGTTTGCAAAAAAAAATTTTTGCTGTGATTGGTTCACCAGCGATGAACAGCGAATAGCGGTTTGAAACCGTTTTCTGAAAGATGTTTAGTTCCATCGACCGCCGACGAGCCGGAAAGGATTGTTTGACCAGGCCCACAAGAATGTGTTTTGCTGGATGAGGGATCCCATGTTCCAGAAAGATTCGAATGCAGCTTTCCTTGAATCTTGTGACACCTTCACGTCGCAATTTATCCTGCATTGGCAAATTTCATTCAAAAATTATTTACCTTTGACTAGTCTTCCTTGAAAACCGGCTTTTACACTGCTGGGCCTTACTCTTATGTCCTATTCGTTTCCTTGAACTTTGATCTAGCTTCTGGGCAGTTCCTACACAAGCATAGTCGAGTAAAAGGAAGTTTCAACGCATATTTACTGATATATTGACAAGCATTTTTACAAAGCATATTACTGTTACCATCGGTATTTACACCTTTTTCTTCCCGAGTCAAACTGTCCGGATCTTCTTCATCTCTGTCCGTATCGTTTACACACAGCGAAATAGATCAACTTCCGAAACCCAGAATCAACTCGAAAACCCAGAACAATCTACTTGAAATTTATGAAAAAATATGTTCGTTATCCAAAAAAAAAAATGCGCTCTCTCTAGTAAAAGTATGCAAAAATCTGCAACACAACGAGGCTCTAACAAAAAACGGCTGGAAATATGTCACGTCATTGTACGTTACGCCGTTACGGTACGTGAGCTTGCCACGACGTTACGTAATATCTAAGACAGGACGCGTCAGCTGCCTTCTTATTTTTCTTGATATTATCGCGGTACGTAACGCAGTAACGTTATGTGGTGCTGTAACGCTGTTACGTTGTGTAACGTTGTTGTGTTACGCCATCAAAACAAGTGGTTTTGAAAAATCGGGAAACTAGGACCACTTTGATTTTTTGCGGTGGTTCGCATTTTCCGGTTGGTGACTTGGTGGCCACCTCGGATCATATATCGTTTAAACAATCATGCTCCTTAGTTTAGTTTTAGGGAGCCTTAGGACCACGTTTAAAAATTGAATGGTAGTTCCGGATCTTCCGGTGGGTCTATCTGGTGGCTACTACGGATAACATTTTGATCAAAAAATCATTTTGTTTCTAGTCAACCCCACAGAATCAGTTTCGAAGAAATCGAGTAGCTCTAGGGTCACATTAGAAGGTTACCTCTTTTACCATAGTGTCGCATCATCGGTTGCGCTTCGGCCTTCAGTCCTATGTACGTATCTTCACAAAGTTCCAAGCCACAATGTCGATATCGTCGGCGAAGCCAAACAATTGAACCTAATTCTTTGTGTGAACAAAAAATTGAACCTAATTTTGGAATATCGTACCACTCGCGCTAATCCCCGCTCTTCTAATGACACCTTTCAGGGCAATGTTAAACAGTAGGTACGAGAAACCATCACCTTGCCTTAAACATTTTCGGGTTTCAAAGGGGCTTTAGAGTGCCTCCGATATTCGAACTACACACGTTACTCGATCCATCGTCGCTTTGACCAACCGCGTTAGTTTGTCCGGAAATCCGTAGTCCGGAGGACGCTCCGATCGAGTAGAGTTCGTCGCCGCACCAAGTTAACCATCTACAAGCACTGATCACATCGGTAGTTCTCTACGGGCATAAAACATGGACTATGCTTTGAACATGCAGATCGGAACGTGGAGAAGGCGAATGAACCACGAACTGCAGGAGCTGCTTGGGAAGCCATCTATCGTCCACACCACTAAGATTGACAGACTGCGGTGGGTTGGGTATGTCGTAACGGAGAGGTACACAGCGGGCAAGGTAGATCGATCAGGGGGAAGACGACCTACGGACCCTACGCAGATTGCAGAGATGTCGAACTGCAGCCATGGACCGAATGGAATGAAGACGACTCGACGAATAAAGGCCACACCACGGCTTGGGACTGTTTGGTAAGGTAAGGTATATCCACGCAACTTCGAAATCCTAGCGCTGCAGGAACTTTGTTGGACAGGGCAGAAGGAATAGAAAAGCGAACACTGGGTGGTCATAGTCATAGGAGACATTCATGCCGTTTCTAATCATTTCGGTCATTGATGTGCGAACTTTGCAGCCTCCCGTGGTATGGTAGTCCGAAATATCTTTTTACCCCGCAAAGATATCCATAAAACCATCTGGAGATCACCTGACCAACAGACAAAAAATTAAATCGATCGTGCTCTAATCGACACCAGGTTCTTCTGTGACGTCATTAACGTTTACACGCGAAAAAATTGGCAACGGCCAATAGGCGATTGGGGTTGCAGGAATACGCGCAGCAGCTGCATGCGGCGCCACCCACGGAAGGGCAGCTTAGTACAGCTATTCTTAAAGGTGGCTGGAGGAGCATTTGATCCGCCATAGATAGCACTGCTGTAGTGCTACTAAGTTCAAGGGCTCCGTATAATAAGAACGACTGATGACGGCGAATGCAAACAATTATTGGAAAAGAAAAAGGCAGAACCAGGCATGCCAATGGTATAGTCTTTTTCTCACTGTCTTCTAAGCATGTGTTTGCTGTTGCTATTTGTTCGCGATACATATTAGGGCTGCCAGTCCGATAATCACATTGAGAACGTATTGGCAACAGAGTATCACATAAGGAAACGAAAAATGTACTCCGTGTATCGATTCGGCATTATTTGGAAGATTGTCTTTGGGATTTCGGACGTAGAAAGAAAAGAAACGGTTTTTTATACAGACGTTCGTATCCGCACTACACAAACAGCGCGTTTCGGTTACAGCCCGAATCCACCGAAGACATTATCCCCTCTTTTTTTATTTGCCTATGGTGGATGTCGGGTGACGGCTGAAGAAGCGCAGGGACTGCTCGGAAACTCACCGAGAGCCTTCGTGCAAAGAAAAGCAAACTTGGCAATAGAGCGGCTGTGCACTGAAGGATGTGTGTATCGCATACCGAATGTTTTATGCAACCATGCATGCTATCGTCGACATTGGAATAAGGTGTACATTGTTTTCCCTGGGCAGGACGGGCAATCCAAAACTTGGTTCTCCGAAAACAGAAGCGTCAACAGGAATCTCTGTCCTCCTGCGTAGCGATGTAAGATCTGTACCAAGCTAACGACACTCGGAAGTTCTACGAGAATCTGAACAAATCCCACGTGCCGCAAGCCAATATGTGCAGGAGCCTTCTTACGAACGAGAGTGAGGTGATCGAGAGGTGGACGCAGCCCTTCGATAAGTGTCTAAACGGCGATGCAGTAGAGCGCGAGGACGGTATGGTGATTGAGCTTGGAGCTCGAGCAGAAGACATCAGGGCTCTAGCCTCTGCTCTCCAGGAGCTGGAAAAGTAAATTGGCCGGCTGATAAACAATAAAGCTGCTTATGTGTACTAACTTCCTAGTGAGTTACTAAAATACGATTGAGAAATACAGGTTGAAGCCGTGCACTGGGTCATTGCCAAGAATCGAGAGGAATAACAAGTAGGTACCAAAGGAATGGATAAAATATATTGTGTTCCCTGTCTACAAAAAGGGTGACAAGCTGGAGTGCTGCAATCACCTGGCAATCACTCTGCTAAACGCCGCCTACAAGGTACTCTCCCAAATAATCTATCGTCATCTACCACCATTTTCGAGGCATTTAGTCAATCACACAATCAATCGAGATCAGCTATGGCAAAATATGTACGCCTACGGATTTCCAAACAATCTAACGCGATTGGTTAAAGCAGCAACGGATCAAGTTATGTATGAAGCTTGAATATCGGGGCACTCTCGAGCCGCTTTGAAACTCGAAGAGGTTTAAGGTTCAGGAGCTGGTTGCTCTTGAAGCCCTTATTTAAATACTTTTATTTTTATTTTCGAACAGTTCGTAGAAAATTACAATACCGTTTAAATATATTTATCCCCTTTTCAAGATATATTATTTTCAACAGATTTAGAATGTTCCGCGTATATGGTTTTCCGGTGTTGTTTCGTGAATATGGTTTCCCGGTATTCATATCAGTAACATTTGCGGAAGCTAAAATATTTGGAAGAAAAAAAAAAACAAAACAAAATATGCATACTATTTTCGCATATTCGAAATTTGTTTTACTGTATTCTGTGCTTTGTTGCCAAATATTCATTATTTATTTTGAGTTATTGTAGTGTATTTTCTAAAAGGGTTGCTTCAGATCAGTTTACTACATATTTCTGGGGTTTTTCCACATCACATTTTTTGTAATATTTCAATGTTTACAGAGTTACTTACAACTTTAATAGCTGAAAGCCAGTTTACAGCATTGACAAATGCAATAACTGAGCTGTCAATAATAGCGCAACAAAAGTATAGCCTCTCATGGCTAACATTTCTGCGCCATGTCATACCCATTAAAGGATCAAGGAAGTCAACCCCCACCACAACCGTCGCCTCGCGGAGGAATCTCGCATCATTAATTAGATTCGTGAACAATAAATCTACTGCACTGTGAACCATCTACTGTGCGAATAAATAAACGACTTTGCTTAATTGTCTGAACAGGAAACTTACCCCAAGTCAAGTGCTAACTGGACGCGGCTAAGCGGTGGGATTGTGTTTATTTCATTTATTGACTCGGAGAAAGAGATTCATTGCCTTTGCCTTTGCCTTTGCCTTTGCGGTTACGATGTTGCTACTGCCGCCGCCGCAGAGGAAACTGTGAGAAGATTAGCAGATTATTTATTTTGCAAGTAAATAAGACTTGGAATTCAGCGCGTTCCTGTAATTTGATAAACAAATTCGCAAATCGAATTTCAAACATCCAAGTGTGAGAACCGGTGGTAAATTCGTAATAAACGGCGCAATAAATAGTTATGTGGTGCTGGCCGCCGCCGCCGTTTCGAATGTTTATTTAGCTGTCTCCCGACAGTCGGCGTATTAATGGCCAAGTGCGGGTCCGTGACCGTTTCAAATACTAAGTAAAGAGAGTGATGAGTAAATGGATTTCGAACAGTCGTTACTACCTGTGTTTGGTTTTTTTTGCGATTGTTGGTGATTTATAAGATGTAAACGTTCAATTTTTAACCACGAAATGTCAAGTGTTCCACAAAGATTATTAAAGAAATCCAAAAATAACAAATTTTTAAAGGTGTCCACGCCAAGCTATACGGTTCATGCCAAGTTGTACGTCTGTCGATTGAATCCTTCGTGCATGGACTGACCTCACCACAAAGAGAAATCACCATAATTATTCAACTCTCAACACAAAATATTATTCAGAATAATGGCGCATAATTCATTGCCCATGGACGAATCAATCGAGCAGGGTTTCCGAAAGAGTGCATGTCCTTTCTGCTCGGTGCGTTTCATTTTGAATGGGAATTTATCTGGACATGGATGGAACGTATCAGCCGAAGAAGGAGTCACACGCAGTAGCAGCAGCAGCAATTGTGTTGGGAATACATCGTGCATAAACGTATGCAAACACCCAAACGAGCCAGTGAATATTGAAACGAATCGTTTTTTAACCCAATGGCCTTGAGTTTACGTCCTCTCTTTCTCATTGCTGTAATAAGCGTTTATCGACTGCTGGTGGGATGCTTTTAGTACCAGCATTTTTCCTGGTACTCTTCGATATCGCAACCAACCAACGTTCGGACTAGCAAAAATGCACGATAATGCGATGTTATTTTCGGATTATCCATGGGATTTCACTGAACCAACGCTCCGATAAAGGCAGCAAACAACCGGCACTCGAGGCTTCGCAAGACCATGGTTTCTGATAATAATCTACTTCAAAAAGCAAAAAAAAATGACTTGAAAAATGTTACAAGTGAAACCATACGAATATAAATACACATGCAAAATAATCAATAATAGATATCTTAAACAGGTTCTGCTAAGGTCACATTTACTAAATAAAGAATAGATTACACTGGATTTTAAATAAATTTTCCTAGTTTTTCGACATTACACTCATGCAAAGTAGTAATAAGGCCCGCATTCTCCGATCGTTCGAGCAGGTTCGACAGTTGCTCAATTGACACTTGGTCTGTGGCTCTATTTCGCCGATGTTGATTGGATCGAATTTCTGCTGCCCTAAAGTAAAGTAGCACCTCACTACCGAAATAACCTTAAATCGCGTTTGACCCCCAGGGGGGCTCGAGCGGCTTGCCGTGACGCTTATTTCGTATTAATTACGGGCTTCGCGGTTAGAACGGCAGCGGCAGGGCGGCTAACAAAGCGGTGCGTGTGAAATCAGCCGTCATTTGACTGACAGCTATCATGTATCCCATGGGAGGCGGTCTAGTTTATTTTTGTTGCTGGTCGATTGTGAGAAACTTGAAAGCACTGCGGCGTATTATATATGATTAGGACTAGTACTCTAGATAATTAGGTGCGAACTGTGGCCAATATTCATAAAGTATTGGTCGCATTACACCCATTAAAAAATCAAAAAGCACCCGAGCGATTAAATAGGATAACCAAGTGCTAAAAAACTAAAAGAAAATGTCGACCGGTAGCCGGATTCCGGCTTGATTGATATTAATTCAATAGAAAGTGGGCCGTGCGAGCGTTTTTGGTGGCCCATCATCCAGGTGTCAATAATATTAACGGTGGCTTAGAACGACTGCAAGTCTGCTAGCTACGAAAGGTGGGCCCCAGATCCATTAGTGCCGCTGCTTTGATATCGTGCGGCAGAGTTTTTAACGATTTTGACGTTTATGTGTGTTTTTGTGTTTGGGTTTCGGCTTCGGCTTCGGGGCTTTCCACCGAAACTTAATGGTGGTTTCCGTTTCGTTTGAGGTGAAAGAAAATACATTTTACGAGCGAAAACCAGAATTATTGACATATCAGGTCAGCTCAAAAAAGATTCAGCCGCAAGTATTTTCAGACAGTGCCACTCCTGGTTTACGTCGGGGACACATTTTATGTAAATTTTGAATCGTCGGTCGTACCCACAAACTGTACCAGCAGACGTGACATCGGCATATGGCGGCGTGACACACAATAGTTGCATACATTTGCTGTGCGGACAAAATGCCAGATAAAGAGAAACAAATCGCAATTTTTTAATAGCGGCCCGCGAAGTTATGTATGAATAAGACTCCGGCTGGCGGGCACAAAGCGAAGAACGGAACGCGAAGCATAATTTCAGCATATTTTTGCATTGTGATTTCAATTGTTGATTCCGAGAATCGGATATGTTTGGTTGGGGTAGGCTGGGGCACGGCAGACATTCAGAGGGTTCTTTTGGAAATACAGTTGAGATCACGTGGCATTTTACCCATCTTTTTAGCATAATACTGTTTTTCTTTACCCAATTGCTATTGTGATGGGGAACACTGTGAAGAATGTCCGAGTGCTTACATGTTTTCATATAAGAATCCACAAAAGTATATAAAATCACAATTTCTGCTCCGTAAAAGTGAAGTAGGTATACAGTAATACGTATGCTAATATGCTAATAATTTTATCTAAAATCTAAAATGCAGTCTCCGACTCTGACCACCACCTGTTGCTCCGATTTACGGTTGTTTACTACCGTAACCTCCATTTTCTGATACCCTAGCTCCAGTTTTCTGAAACGCTTCCAGTTTTCGACATTGCGTATACATTGCGCAGCCGTCAACTCGACCTCCTCAATCAACTCGCCGTAGACCTCTAGCATTTTGTCGTCTGCAAAGCCGACCGTCACAACTCCTACAGAGAACCTGAGGTTCAACACACCGTCATACATGACATTCCACAACAACGGACCCAGAATAGAAACTTGCGATACAATTGCAGCTTCCTTACCATGAAAACCTCTCCGGGATAGGGATTCCATCCGGTCCCGGTACCATTCTAACCTTTAAGGAGTTGGCGATCACGATAAGTTTCTCATTCTCCTCAACTTCGGCACGGCTGTCGTCGCTCACGGATTGGATGTTCGGCAGGTTGGCCGACCATCACTGGTCTGTGTCTGAGATATTGGAACTTCGGACGTGAGACCGAAGGCCAAAGACTTGAGTCGTGGTGTGGAAAGAGTCCCTCGATGATGCGCTACAGCATCACTGGTGATTGCTTTGCAGGCGCCAGCACGCCTTTGGTCTTGTCCATTACGATCCTGTAGGCGTCACCTCACGGATTCTTATTGGCTCTCACGCATAGCCTATCGGAGAGGGCCCTCTTGCTCGCATTCTTTAGCACCGATCTTGCAGAACCTTATGCTGCGTGGCGTTCAATTCTCTGTTCGTCTATTCGCGTTTCCTGCTTGTACGGAGGCACGCACTGCGAAGGTCTGTTATCGCGTCAGTCTACAGTTCTTTCCATTTCTAGCTTCGCGAATCCTAGGCATCCATCATTCACGTATACAACCAAGTAAGTGGTCAGGCGCGAAACATTGGTGGACTACACAGAACGCACAGTTTACTTTATGTTCTCCACCTTGGTACGACCGGGTGGCATTCGGATAACTTTCCAATCTTTTGTGGATCAACTCAACGTTGTCTTGCATCCTCTCTACTGTTTCTACGTTCATGAAATACTGTACTTCTCCTGGTGTTACCGTATTCCACAGCCCGCAGCTGTTAACTTAGATCAAACTGCTACGGGAAAGGTATTCGGGTCATTTTTCAACAAAGGAAATATACAAATCCTCATGAACCTCCTCATATTCTCATGAAGACCACAATCTCCACTCGGCGTATTACATCGACGTGACGGTGTCCCACCTCGCGACGGCAGCTGTGCAAACAATCTTTGGGATGTTGTTTTGCAACGTTCATCACTTCTTTCTACGCGACTATCAAGGACACTTCGCCGGGTAGCCGCCGCTGCCACGTAATTGTTGTGTTCGATTATTTTGTCGTGAACCGGACTTCTGCATCTTTGTCAGCCAGTTGACCAACTGAGAGAAGATTTGCGTTGAGTACTGAAGCGAGAAATAGGGTAAGTATCGACTTAAGCAGTAGCGCCTATTTTGATCAGTCACAGAAAACAGGTTCATTAAGCAGACAGTATGTGAAGTAGAGAGAACGAAATGTAAGCGGACTGGAAATATGATACAGATTTGGAAACATATACCGCATCCCGACGGGACTTGAATCCGCAATCTCCCTGTCTCCGGCATGGTGTTTTGACCAATTAAACTACGGGGGACGGTGGTACTGTACCACAATCGTATCACATTCCGCTGCCGACTTATTCTATTGCTCATCCCTAACTACACACACTGCTGTGCAAGCGTTATTTATAGACTGAAAACAGGCCTCGAACTTTGGCCTTTTGATCAATATCGACAATTTCAATGATGGAAACGAAAACTTTGACTGTCTCACTGTCTTACGAATATGAGAAATACCGTTAATCACAAAGAACAAACTGTGAACAATCATCATTTGAAACGAATCGACCTATATTGCAGCCATTCAGGAGCCACTTCGGGTGTTGCAAAAAAACGCCTGCAAAACAGATGGAAACTGCTTGAAATAGGTTCGGGGTGATTGAAATAGTGTCCCTCGATTGATAACTTTATTTGATTAGTGTTAAAGTTTGCTAACTTAGTTTTACAATATGAAAACAAGGTCTGACAGAGAAAACGATAAAAGAACAGATTGATATGCTACTGTTTGAATTTCACCCAACACATTTCGAGTATTTCGTCTGAATACACAAGCGGTTCCTACAGCTGCTTAGAATATGTTCCCTACCCTACATAAGGCAATTTCGGACATTTTGGAGATTAATCTGATGTCTTTAAAGAAACCTTCGTCACTACACATGTGACTACACGCCCTGGAGTCAACGATCCATTTTTCATCTCGAATCACTCAGGAACTTAAGACAGGTTGAAAAAAGTTGACTTCTGGAAGATATTTGGATTTAATAATAGACAAATATTTAAATACTTGGATACTTCGGGTGGTGGATGAAATTTTCGCGCATCGTTCGCAAAGGATCGCGTCGTTTGACAAGAAAGTTTCGATTTCATGCTTTAGCCGGAGATTAATCACGCGTTGCTTTTATATAGGTGCATCGCAAATTTGAATAGGTTCGTTCACTCGATGAATATCGTGAATAATCTAATGACTACGCATTGTATGCTGCGGAGTGCGTATACTTTCTCGAGGAATATTGTGTTTTTGGTAATAGAAAAATTTTCAAACACACAGATGCTCCTAGTGGCGAATGGTCTTCACACGCGTCGCTTACCTAGATTCGCGGTGTTTGACGAGAAAGAAATTCATCGTCCACCTTTGTAATGAGTTAACTTCGCGCCCAAAATTGCTCGATTTGGTCACTTACCACGGTGACACATACCTTTCCTTTCCGTCACAGTCGTGGAGATGCAAAGGTAAACTCGGTCTCCGACAGCAACAACTGTTACACTTCCTTTTATATAGCATCCTTCCTCACCATAACGATCGTAAGGACGTAGCCGGCGCCGTTATGGATCTATATAAAGCGGTAGCTACTGAATTGTTGTACACTGAAAATGGCTGTATACGTGGTTCCTTGTGCAACTTAACTAGCTCACATCGATCACGAAGTAGCATCTACGCAACGTGCGGTCGTCAAGCTCAATTTATTTTTGACAGCATCCGTCATTGTATCTGTGGGTGACTCTCCAAAACCATAGTTAGCGTTTTGAAAGATGATAAAAGGCTCCTGGGGACAACCACCATCCTATGAGTTCCGTACAGCTCTAATTTCGCATTCACCAACCGTTGTGGAACTAATTTTCCATTTCATATAGATGACTGCCCATATCGTTCCTTTTACTGTACTTTCTTCGAGATCGATCCCTTTTTCGTGAAGGACTTCTTCATAAGAAGCTTCTGGAGTTTTTTTTTGGCCAATTAACACAGTCTGTTCAGCTATTGATACACAACACCCACAAACATGCATAACACCATGTGGGGAGGGCGTACTTCCATTGCTCCTCCCTCATCAGCAAGGTTTTCGCCTGGAAAATCCATTGCTCATAAGTACCGCTTTCAAGCCATTCAGTTTCCAAACTAGTTCCAAACTAGTTTCTGTCACGAGCAGAAACGTTGCCATGGTGAAAGAGCACTTTATTCTCCGCTATAAGGACCAATTTTAGCGGTGTTGATGATAAAGGATTCCCAAAGCAGCTCCAGAAGTTCGTGGTTCATTCCTTCACGTTCCGTTCTCCATCTGCAGTCTACCGACGATAATACGAAACACCTTCCGCACTTCTATTGTTAGCAATACCATTATTGAAAAATGGCATGCTTATTATTTATCCGTGCTCGTGTGTAATGTGATTCTACCCTTCTATTAACATGCATACTCCTGTCAAAAATCGTCACTTACAATTCCCTGGAGAAGTTTCGTTGGGCAGCCTTTTATCCTGTTTTATTATGAGAGGGGCTTATTTTTGCTTTGTACCTACTGTCAAGTATCGACACTAATAAATTCATTCCGTATTGAATAACCAACGGCATCGGTTGTGATTGTCTCTATATAATTCGGTGTGTGTAGGCATTGTTTGCCCGGGTGGAAACCCGCTAGTTCCACAGTCGGATTCTTTCAGTTAAAAGGCGCCAAGAGTCGCCAAAGAAGCGCTTCAAGATTTGATCCACCGGGTGAAGTTGTACCCGGAAGAATCCTTGGGGCATTGGGTTGTATTTTTCAAACACAATGCAAATTTCACGGGATCAGGCTGAATGGTTTAAAGCCGTGACAGAGATCACCAAAGTTCAGCCGAGCAAAATGCGTGTTTCCGTGTCAAGTCTCAAGGAAGCAAACGAAATTGCTCCTTTTGAGCTAACCACGTGTGCATTACTGCTCGTGTGGTGGAAATCAACGGCGTAGACGACCGACTCCAGTTTGGTCGTCGAGGACATGCTGAAAGCTGGAAACGCCCGATTTGATGATTGCAGCCATAAGCCGGTAAAGTTACTGGATTGCAAGCAATTTCATTCAGCATCGTTCGACAAGAGTGTAAAACCTTACACCAAATCAGACTTGTTTTGGGTGACCTTCGCCGGGTCTGCACTGCCGAGCTACCTGTGAATAAGGTGCGTCTACCATTGCGCTTGTTTGTACGGTGGGTGGTGAATTACATCTAATGCAAGCAGACAACTACTCAATGCGGTAAAAAGTAGAGATGTGGCAAATAAGGATAGCCCGGGAAGTCTAGGATAAGAAAAAACCTCTTTTCTCCTAAGCCCTGAAATGACAGATACAAAAGCAGAAATGTGCTGTTGAAAACTCGAAGCAAACTACTCCAGGATTGACTAAACGAATTCTCGCAAAGAGTTTCCAGCACTTCCAGGAACATCAAAAAACCCAACTACTTTTTCTTTTTCGTTCAAGATTCAGTCAGAAATGGGACTGCTTAACTTTTCAAATATTGTGGACTGGATTTTTGAAAATTTCAACATAATTTATCTTTTCTACTGGCATTTTTACCTACAGTTTAAAATGTTTTCGACAGCTAAATATCCCCTTCTCGCATCTATCGTAACCTTCAATGGATAATTCATCCACTGGAGTGAAGGATTCACTGTTTTATGGTGAAATTGTGGGGGTATCGTTCCCAAAATTGAGTTACTTAAAGTTTCGACTGATAAATAAAAATGCAATGTATTTTCCTTCTTTAAAATTTGGCACATTTCAAGTATGAGTCTCAATTTCCAGGATGTTAATATTATTCGCCACGATCGAGATACCCCCTACGGAGGAGTACTTCTAGGGATTAAGAAGTGCTAGTTTTTCTATCGTATTAACCTCCCATCGGTTCCTGGCATCAAAGTGATCGCTGGTCGAAAAACAATTCAAGGTCAAGAGCTTTATATTGCCCCAATATATATCCCCCCAGAACACAAGTTGGCCAACGGCTGCTCTTTGGTTTAATAAAATTCCTTTCCTTGCCACGGTTAATTTTGGCAGATTTTAACTCCCATGGCTTGAGAGTACCCTTCAAATAATTATCGCTACGTTTTGATTTATAATCTTTGCGATAACTTCGATATGACAGTTTTAAACAATGGGGATATTTCATGTGTACCTGAGAATCCTTATGTTCGACATCACTACGGTTGGATTGCACATGGAAGCTAATCCTGGCTCCCCACGGTAGCGATCGTATGCTTTTTAGTTACCAATGGTTCAAATCGCGCACAATCAATTAGCATTCCGTATGACCTCAGGAAAAGATCTCACGAGCTGTCGAGTCGGTTCAAGATTTTCGACCATTTGAAGAACAAAATCTCGATGCCGCGTTGCAAGCCCAAATGGAACGATATCCCGGCGGGAGGGTTAACAGACGCGAAAAAATCCAACGCGTTTGAGGCCCTTCGGGAGGAAGGTCTGGTAAACCCGACGATTTCAATTAGTATTCGGAGCTTTAGAACAAAGTGGGTATTGTCGTCGGTTTATAAACGAAATTTCGAGGGAGACATCGATGAGCACTCTTTGAAGCACAGCCTGAAGAATGCGAAATCGTAATGTAGTAAACGTGGAATCTTCAAATCAGTTTACCAAGAAAATATAACTGGACATTGTTCGCCAGGCCGTGACGCAATAGAATTACCTTTTACGATGGTAGAACTTTCGGTTGCCTTCCTGTCCTGCAACAATAGCGCGCCTGGGTTAGATAGAATCACATGCAGCTTTTTGAAGAACCTATGTACCTTCCACTACTAGGAGGCACTAATTGAACTTGTTCAATAAAGTCCTGGAGCAAAAACCAGCTTTCGACCACAAATCCTATATGCCGATTGCAATGTTATCCTGCATCCGGAAATTGATGGAGAAAATGATATTCCGTTGCTTGAACCAATCGGTCGAAACAATTATGGAGAGGTTCCGCCGAGCCAAAGGAACCAACAATTGTTTTGGATTGCTTTCAACAGGCGGCGTATGCTAGCAAAAAACCAATGGCATCTATGTTCTTGGATATTAGGGGTCTTTTGACTCCGTGTCCTTTGACATCCTTTCGGATAACTTCACCGACAAGTGTTTTCTCCAATTTGCAAATAAATTGCACAATTTTTGAAAACAATATTGATTTTCCATCTTAAATATATAACATTTACACTGGGGTCGCTTTTTACGCGGTTGGTTGTACCGCATTTAAATGATTAGATTAGATATACTTATACTAAACTTATTTGATACCGCGTGCAAATGATCTTTCGAATCGAGTAAAAATGATCCGCGTTATTGTAAAAATATTCCGTTTAAAAAAAAAACGCATAAAACAACCCGCGTAAAAAGCGACCCCCGTGTACTGAATAATTATTCTAGCTCATTATGTGACTTTTTTATGACATGTCCTTATATAAAAAAAATATCTCATGAGAACATAAGATGTTCAAACATACTATTTCTCGGTGTGCTTTAAACACTGGTGCACTAACTATTTCTCTCTTTCCTTCACCAGATCTTTATCACCTTTTCAGTGAGTCGTGAACAAGTGTCTTTCACCTCGACCGGCTCACCTGTTAGAGATATCGGATTTATGAACTCTCCCGTATCAGTTACTCTCACGGGTGGAGATCTCCACATCGCAGCACTCATTCTCCCGCTCTCGCGGATATCGGAACCGAAAAACTCAGAGAAGGAAACGAAAACAAAAACAAATCAAACCAGCCCTAAAACATCGTACAGCACATAAAAAGCATATTGCAGCTCGTTTCAACCATTTATGATTTCAGCTTTGGCTCCGAGCGGGAATGAAGATTCGCTCTCTCTCTCTCCTTTTCTCTCTCAATCCCGCTCATGGGCACATGCTGTTTAAAACCGATAAAGAAGCTACGGGAAAATTTTACCCAAACCGATCCGTTCGTCCTTCGCTTTCTCCCACACTCGCACACCCACCCCACCCAGCGGACCGATCCTTCGAAACTGCACACGCAAATTTCCCTTTCCGACCTGTAGAGCTCATCTCTCCGAGTTTTTCCTGTTTTCGTTGTTCTACTGGCAGGCGCTGCTGGCAGATGCTTTCTTGCCGTCGTCCGCTGGTGCTGTGTGTGTGCGCGCGGCGCGTTTTGATCCCGAATCTGGCGAGTACAGGAATAAATGCTATTCAGTCAGCATCCATCCAGCCAACGGTCTTGGTCGTCATACTAAGTGGTCGTCATCAGATTTGATCAGAACCATTCTCGTCCTCTCACCCGTTGCTTACTGGTTGTGCGAAATATTGGAATCCTTTTTTTGCGTGGGCGCCAACCGACCGTTCGAGTTTCGTTGTCGCGTTGATCGCGCTTAGACAAAGTGTCGTCATTCGTTGTCGTCGTCGTCGTCGTCATCCTCATTGACATCGCTCGCTATTCACTCGCGGACTTCTTTCTGCTTCTTCATTTACGGTTTTGTTTTGATTATTTGTTTCGGTGCGCGGCCGTCTTCCCCGTGGAAGACGAACGACGTGTAAAGGAGAGAATCCAATTCGGGCTGAGGGCCGGATAATGGTGCAGCGGTCCTCTACTCAATGATCCGAGCTGAGAGCGAGACGCACCGGGGATAATGTGAAACATGTGTCCATGGTGTGAGTTTCAGAATGTGATAATAGGATGATTGAATGTTGTCACTTTGCTTTTGGGAGTGAAAGCGCCCGGAAAATTACAGTAATATACATAGAATAGTTGATTAATTGATTGCGCGTGTGTCTGCTCACGACGTGGTTTAGCCGGTAATGGAACGAAACCGCCCACACGTGGATAGTGTGTTAATTAAAATTCCATGTTGGGTGTATGCTCTTTTCATGAATAACCGCCGCGTCCCTAGTGCATGTAACAATAGCGATTAATTAAAATTTCATGAGAAAAACAGATTTTTGCTGCCACTGCACAGGATAGAGGTAATTTGTGGAACAATGAAGTGGTACGCCATTCTCGGTATTGTTTGCTGGTCTGGTCTGCTGTTGCCTCCGCTAGTGGCCACAATGCCCGATGGTTATTTGAAAATGTTTCCGGTGCAAACACAATTTGATCCTTGCTATGATGAGGACCGACCACGGCGCTGCGTTCCAGACTTTGTGAATGCTGCATTCGGAATGAACGTTGCTGCGTCCTCCACTTGTGGACTTCGTGGACCTGAGGAAGTGTGCGATAGTCACGAGATTCGCGGGCCCTGCCACCAATGCGATGACTCCGTTCCCCGGAAGAGATATCCAGCTTCCGCTCTGACCGATGTGAATAACTCTAATAATGTAACTTGCTGGCGCTCCGAACCGATTCCGACACCGTGGGGCATAAATGCCTCACCGGATAATGTCACGCTGACGCTGTCTCTTGGAAAAAAGTATGAACTCACATACGTAAGCATGACTTTTTGTCCAGCGGCCGTTAAACCCGACTCCATTGCAATTTACAAAAGTGTAGATTTCGGAAAATCTTGGCAACCCTTCCAATTCTATAGCTCCCAATGCAGACGAGTGTATGGCCGACCAAACAGAGCTACCATCACCAAGTCTAACGAACAGGAAGCTCGTTGTACCGACGCCCACAGACACATGGGTGAATCTACTGGCATTCAGGGTTCTCGGATAGCCTTCAGCACTCTCGAGGGTCGTCCTTCGGCGTCCGATTTTGATTCGTCTCCTGTGCTGCAGGACTGGGTAACGGCAACCGACATCCGAGTGGTATTTCATCGTCTCCAGATGCCACAAGAATCCATAGAAGACCTATTTTTTTTGGGATCGCCACAAGTACCGGCATCTTTCAGGCAGCAAAAAGACCCTTTTGGCTTTAACGGAATCGAAAGCTATGACGAGGCGAGATCCACGGTCACCACAGTTCCGACAGTCCCAAGTCTCACGCATCATTATGCTGTTTCCGACTTCGCCGTCGGAGGGCGCTGCAAGTGCAACGGACATGCCTCTAAATGTCTTTTCGGACGCGACAACGAACTGTCCTGCGACTGCAAACATAATACGGCCGGTAGAGACTGCGAACGGTGCAAAGCGTTTTACTTCGATCGACCCTGGGGCCGAGCGAATGCACGAGAATCCAACGAGTGTAAAAGTAAGTATGATTGTTCTTGACAACCTACTGATAAAGTTCCAATACAATCGATTATCGCTTAAAGGAATCTAGGACATCGTACCAATAACGTATGTTCGAAGACCAAACAATAGATAGGACACTATCTCAGCGCGGCTCCCCTAAAAATATGTTGTTTCATGAATAATTTTCTCAAACTCTAACGAGCAAACCAACGAAGGATTTCTCCACACCACACCAACCCAACATCCTTCTGCTGAGGTTTATTACGGGATGGGAGGGTGGAAAAGGAAATGACAGTCCTGTTATATTCATATTTAATTAGTCGCTTTCATTCTGATTTCCTATTCCGTTGACATCCTCCGGTTTGTTTATCCACTCCTGCATACCGCCGAACTTAGGAACGCAGCCCACAGAATATGAACTGCTGCAGGAAACCAGGGGGAAGACGACAAATAATATGTGTAACGATAATGATGACGACAATGATGATGATGACTGGGGTTATGCTGCTTAGTTTATCAACGGAGCATGCCATTTCAACTATGAACCCCCTTTCGTCACCAGACAGACAGACGCACGCTGGTAGGCTGTGAAAAGCCTTTTAAAGGCCGACAGCATCCTCGGGAGGGTTTAAACAGGCGTAAATGAGTGACTGTTTGCGTTACTGTTACTGTTACCGTGCGTCGAAGGACGGGTGAGGGCTAATTAGAGACTCTGTTGGTTCAGTGTCGTATCGTCTTCAAATATTTCCGTATAATATACCGTTGTTTTCTATTCGTCGAGAATTAACGACTTTCAACGAGAATTAACGACTTGAGAATCAGCCCTGTAGCAGAATATGATTAGTTTAGTTTGTCTATTGCCAGTTTCATTGATTTGGTTCTCTTACTTCGATTATTTTAAACAACTTTTTTTCTACGCTTTTAACAAGAGGAATTTTATAAATAAATAGTAAATTTTGTCTTGATCAGAACAACAAATAGGAATCACCAGATAGAGAATAAGTTTTTTGGGCAAGGTTTTAGAAAATGTAAAAATCTGAAACCATGAATCAATTTATGAAAAACTACTGTATCTTATGCTCGCCGTACTCAAATATGGGTGAGCTAGAAAGTGCTTGAACTAAGCTTCAAGTAAAAGTACTGCCACGCACACAATTGTCCCGAAGACACCATTACACTGGAATGAAGGTGAAATACGCTGAGAGGATCACAGTGCGTTGGCTTCGGATCAGATACGAAATTTTGTGCATCTGCATTGTATCTTCTGATATGCGTAATCTTCTTGGTAAATTTTTTTTCTCCTTATTTTAACGTAACGGAAGGTAACGTCTGCTGACAAAATAAATCATTAAATAATTCGTAATTCCCCTGACGGAATCTTTTTTATGAAATCAAATATCAGAAATCTATTTTTGAAAAAATAAAAAAATGTCATATTTATTACACTGTGCTACAAATAAAAAAAAATGCAAGGACTTCTGGAGTGACCTAGTGTAGGTTGTAGGCCTTGTTGAGTGTACGGTTATGGTCTCAGAGACAAAAAACGTAAAACCACGTCAAACATTGAAGGTTTTTATTTGAAAATTTGTTTTCTTAAAAGTATCTAATTTTGTTTCTTTTAGAAGCGATTTAGGCAACTGAATTGTCTTTCTTAAACACTAATTACGAGACAATCTGAGATGATCGATTTTTTAAAACTCGACTTTTGATTTTAAAATAATTTTTTTCAGAGTAAAATCTCAAATTCAATTTTCTTAACATTTTTAAGTGAAAAAAAATTCAGCCCTTTCCTAATGTTAGTACTGATAAATTTTCAAACATAAAATATGCTAAGATAGTGAGGAGAAGACGACCTACACACCCACAAAGTTCAATTAAATTCTGAGAAGGTGCTGCCAGCCTCTCAGTCGAGTTAAGGCGAAATTCTAAATATCAAAAATATCAAAACTATTGAAGTGATGAAAAATACCCATAATGTCGAAAACATCAAATAAATAATGTTAAAAATGACATAATGAACATGCCGAAAACTAAATGGTAATAATGACAAAAATGAAATGGAAATAATAACAAAAAATAAATGATAAAGGTGAGATAAATAAAACATATAATAAAAATTTAACGATATATTTGACATGAATGACGAATATAACAAAAAAAAGATATATAAGAAAGTCAAAAAATGATAAAAATCTCCAAAATGCTAAAAATTTTAGAATTGCTAAAAAAGTAAAACAAATTATAAATTTCCAACAAGTCGAAAACATCAACAAAAACCCAAAATAGTTCATCTAGTGTAATATAAAACCTGAATTAATCCACCTAGCACAGCAGAAACCTTTATTATACTAACCATTACTACACATAAACTTATATTGCCAGTAAATCATAAATCGTTTAAAGTTGAATTTAAAAGATAGTTTTCCAGAGGATGAACCAAATACGATCATTGAATTAAACCTCGACGTGGTTTTCACAAATATTGTGAATGTCATCACTGGAGTCTGGGTTATATTTTTTCGACCCCAAACATTTTTTTAAGCTGTTTAGGATAGAAGCTATTTATGAGTTGCTGACATAATCGAACGCCCTGAAACAATAGAGATAACAATGATACTGATTTCATTCTAGAACAGCAAATATGTTTGTAATTTCATTGCAATACTATTGATATAATTCCTCATAATCCAAGCTTAAATACCACAATGGCTTCGTTTTCAAAAATCACAAAATCTAGAAAAGAACAGAATGATTGTAGATTATGAATTAACATACAATATTTCCTACGAATTGCAGCAATGTTCTACAAAATTTGTCGAACTAAATTTCATTTTTTGATAACGGCTTTTGCCCGTTAAAATTCTAGTTCATTAAGCAGACAATGTGTGCAGTAGGGAAAGCGAAAAAAAAGCGAACTGGAAACATGATATAGATTTGAAAAAATATCCCGTCGGGATATTGTATATTTTTTCAAATCTGTATCATATTTCCAATTCGCTTATTTTTCGCTTTCCCTACTGCACACCTTGACTGCTTAATGAACTTCTACAAACTTGCTCTCAAGAAATTTTAGTTCAGAATTATACAGGAACGCGTTAAACGCTTTGTTACCGTATAAAAGTTACTTGAATCATACGTGTGAATATATCAAAAAATTCACAAAAATCTTGATATAAACTGTGAGGATCAAATGCTAAAAGATTTCATTGAAGTTCATATAACTGCTGTTGAAAGTTGTCAGTTTAATTCTATTCCAAATGTATGATTTGAAAATGAAGGTTTTTCGCAAGACTTAAAGCCTAGCCCTTACTAACACGCAGAGAATCCTGAGTAAGAATCCCCAGTATACTTTTAACTCGGTGACGGAATCGTGAGAGGAATCGCAAACACGATCCGGAGGATTCCCACTCAGGATTCTTATTCAAGAATTCTAGAGCCATATACAGGACACTCCTGAGGATTCTTGTTTCAGGAGTCCTCTTCAAGGACGCTCACGAATCCAATGTGAGGAATCCTAGCAGGGCCGGCGGTAGTAGTACCCATTCGGAAAATGTCTCTGTGGGTACTCACCCACACGGAATTATCCCCCTCCATTGCTTACTACCCACTCGGGAAAATAATGTGACGCCGGCCCTGAATCCTAGAGAATCTATGCGAGTCGTATATGTTCGTCCGGGAGGCTTTATGGTTAAATCCGAAACAATTTCAGAACTTTATAAAACTTGCTGCGACAACGAGAAGTGGGAGAACATGGATACTCTGTTTGCACTGACTTTCAAATTAGAAAGCAATATTTATAAAACACAAAAGCGTAGCGTATCAGGTGAGTAAGAAGCGTACTTAAATAAGCATTCCGGTTGCCTCTGAAATATATTGAAAACTGTTAGCAAAGTAGTGAAGGGCGTTAGTAAAGTTAGTAAAGGACGGGACACGAGGCACATGGACACTAGGCATATGGATGTTAGGCATAGTATGCTAGGCATACAGACGCGAGGCATAATGGATGTGAGGCATAATGGATACGAGGCATACTGCCACAAGGCATAACGGACGCGAGGCCGAATGGACCCGAGGCCGAATGGACGCAAGGCCGAATGGACGTGAGGCCGAATGGATGCGAGGCCGAATGGACGCGAGGCTGAATACGATATTGTATGATCGCATGAGATCCAATTATCGTGACTATGTGTTCCGGATTTGCAACATCCATTTCGCAGCAGAATCTATGGAAAAATAGGTTGCACCTTTGATGATTGATAAAAAGCGTCATTCAATGAATTGTATATTTAACTCAGATATTTTTACTCTAAGTATGTAGTTCAAGTGTAAATATATTCCTTAAGAGTTTAGGTTGGGCATAATATTTTTTTAAATCATGATGCGCAGACGCATAACCGAGGGCAAGGAAACGAGGTGTAACTAAGCCGCCGTGGTTTCCACAGTCCAAGCCGGCCGCAGACCCGCCTTTTTTATGTGTGGACCTCCGACCAGTAGTTGTTTGATCTATTGTGGCAATGTCCGGACTTTTTTGCTGTTTGCCCATTTCTGTTTTTTTTACCATTTTGCAGTGCTACTTATTGAGAAGTAACCTGCTCCGTGTTATAGTGCTTTCTGTCTTCTTCAGACTTCTGTCTTCCTTCAGACTTAGTAACCTACTTTCTTCCTTATCGATTCTATCATATTCTCCTGCAAGCTATCACTCTAAAAGCATATAATGTGCAATAGTCTATGATATTATCGAAGCTTTAGACGAGAGGTTATTAAATCTGGAGAGAAGATTTTGTGTGGAAGAGCCTGAGAATGAACCCATACTTAAAGTCCTTGTTGCGAACGAATCAAAGCGGACTCTGTAACCTTGCGGATACGAAGCTCGACGACCCGCCGTTGGATGCGGCGGTCCTGGCATACAAACGACTGATCTACTGGTTTACTAGGTCTACTTAAACAGAGTTTCTTTCCCTTAGTTAAGTCCGAACGAGCGGTAGCGAGTAAGGACAGCATTCGCTCGAACAGCGAGTCGGCCGAAGGCTGCGAGAGTATTACTTTTCAAATGACACTCTAAAGCTAAATACATGTTATTGAAAGAGTATTCTGCCTCACTAAGGTATGGGAAAGATTTTCTTATGACGAAAAGCTTCCTATCTGCTGGATCACCACCAAAATAAATTCCAGCAACTACTGCGAGCTTCTGTAAGACAACGATACTATTCATTTTTCCCGATAAACCAAGGCCTGATTTTCTATAAAAGGCATCAGCGTTCTTGATGGACCAGCTTGTAGCCCGGATTGCAACCCGATCAGGAACCACTGGAGTATCTTAGCTGCAAGAGTTTACGCCAATGGATGCCAGTTCAACACAGTAAAAACAATATCGCACGCTAGCCTGGGGGGCTAATGCTGTCTCGATCAACTAGATTAGTTGAGAGAATTCGTTATCGATATTGTTTTTGGCACATTTTGTATGTTGTAGGATAAGTACAACGATACACCGTGCCCCAGAGCCCCAGCGCTGAGTAGAGAAAATTTCCAGCTCGAAAAGATTCTCGACTCGATCGGGAATCGAACCCGATATCACAACCGTGTGGGAGAGTTAGCCGACCAACATCGCTAACCACAGCACCACGGGGAGCACCAGTTCAACACAGTAAACGACCCTCAATCATGCATACGTTCATGCTGGCAACAAATCTCTGTAAATACTCTCCATAATCTTGTCAATTCAATGCCCAGAAGAGTATTTGTAGTTATTATGAGTAAGGGAGGAGCTACAAAGTATTAACCAACTGATTGACTCAGAAAATTTGAGCTTTTATTACGTTGACTTGAGGTGCGTCTAAACGAATGCATCAGCTTATTTTTAATTTTTCGCATTTTTTTCTCTATCAAGTGCACTTCTTTTGAAGAAATGATGCTTTTTGCTTTAGTTTATGATATCAAACAAAAATAAGTGAAGACATTCAAAATCCAATTAGTTTTAAAAGAAAAACCTGGAAAAAACATGGTGCGTCTAAACAAACGCATGTAACTGTACTATCACTATAGTGTAAAATATGCCGGAATTTTGGACATGTACGAGTTAGATAAAACCAATCAATACCTGCTTTTTTCTTTTGGGCTTCTCTGTTTCTGGTGCCGGTGGGGTTCTTCAAAAGAACTGATTTTACCATACTCCAGTATCCAGTATCCTCGCGGCATGTCGCAACTTTCCGCTATCGGTTTTTACTCCACTAAACATTGTCGGCAACACTTTCCGTTCAATTACGACTAGTGCACATATGTCCTCCGTGAGCCGCGTCACGGTTTCAAGTCCATAGAGAACTACTAGTCCAATGAGGGTCTTGAACTTCGTCAGTTTTGTGCGGCGCCGTATGCTTCTGGATCGTAGCGTCCTCCGAAAGCCAAAATAGGCCCGATTTCCAGCTATAATACGTCGTTGGATCTCCTTTCTTGTGTTTTTGACGGTGGCTACCAGAGATCCAAAGCTTACGAACTCATCTACCACTACGGGTTCATCGTCGCCTATGATCCCCATCGTAGGAGACGAATGTTGCCACTCCCTTTCATAAATTTGGTTTTCGACGCAATAATTTCTAGTCCAACACTCCTAGGTTTCAATTTCAATCTGGCGTAGATTGCCTCCGACATCGCAAAATTTCTCGTAATAGCGTCGAGGTCGTCTACGAAGCCTATGAGTTGACTAACTTCGCTGAAAATCGTGCCTCTTGTTTCATCGGATTACACCATCAAGAGTAATTTCGAACAACGTGCAGGACAGTCCATCTCCTAGCTTCAACTCTCTGCTCGCTTCGAAGGGTTTCCCCGATACGCACTCGTAACACATCACTCGATCCAGGATAGCTTTGATAAGTCGTGTCAGTTTATTCATGAAACCGTAGTTGTGCCTTATTTGCCATACGATGCCTTAAAGCCCACGAAGCATTTTTGAAGGATTTGTCGGAAAGTGAAGATATCGAATCTAGTAGCGATGTGTAGTAGTGGGAGCTCTGCCGGTAGTCTGCTCTCGATTCTTCTTTAGTGACTAAACTTTATATTTGATCTCCAAGATATCGGGAACTGGGACACTGTTATCGTTTGTAGGCACTCCAAGGTTAACTTCTCTTCCGCCTCCTCCCGTTGCTTCGCCATTGAGGTGCACCTTACTCTTGCTCGATAGATCAGGCATCCCTCCTCGTCCATACACATATCTGCTGGCGTTCCTTTCTGCTCACAATCGTGGTTAACTCATTTCAAGCTCATCGATATTTGACGCATTTTTTTTGGTGGCGATGTTTAGATTACTTTTCCAAACTCATTTTTTCTTCTCCATGCCTTGCTGGTATTTCCTGTCAAACCAGTCATTTATGGGCTAGACTTTACCTCATCTAGTATCTCGATTGCGGGCTCTCCGATCACCGAACGTAGCTTGACCCATTTATCATTGAGAGTCATAGTTCCTCCGTAGGTTCTCGGCAGCCTGCGGATTGTGCAACTGCCTGGTATTTGACCGAGGAGGACAGTTTTGTCATGTGTGAATTACCGTAGGTAGTTTTGAGAGCACATGTACTGCTACTAGGTGGTGGTCTGAGTCTAACTGTAGCCGCGCTTCGAAACGAGCGTTTTTTTGTGAAAAAAGGTGTTTTTAATCACCAGTCCTCGTGGAGCTGCGAAGCTAATGCATCGTTGGCCGTTGTCGTTCGTGTCGGAGTGTAGATTTTGAGGCCCTATAACCGGTACATACACCACTTCCCATTCAATTTGGACGTTCATATCTCCGGTAACAATCTAAGTATTCCGTAGCGAGCAGCTGTCGAATGTTGCCTTTAACTGCGCGTAGAACGATTTCTTCTCGTTCTCAGGGTTACCTTCGTGCGGGCCGTTACCTTACAAGGGTCACGCCACCGAGTCTCATGATGGGGCTGCCATCTTGGTTACAGCATTCGAGACAACACGTTTCGTAATTCAGTCGCCCGCTCCGGTCAGACGCTGTTGTAAGCCGCCCCTACCTAGGAAACTACAAAAGGTTAAGATTTTCACGGAGGTGGTCATCCCTGTCAGTATACGAGTCTCTTATTTAGTGATAATGTAGGTTTCGGTTTTTCCACTAAATATTCGCCGCTAGACTGGCAGCCTGAAATATAGCATTTCTTATGTAAAATTGGTCAACAAATCGATTGGTGATGGTTTTATTTTAGACAGGGTACGGAAAATGGTCTATTTTGCCCCTTTTCACCTTATTTTTGCGTATTTTTGGAAACATAGACCCTTTACCGTCCCCTGTAAATATAGACCCTTTACCGTCCCCAATTGATTTATTGACCAATTTTACATATAAACTGCTATATTAAAGGTTGCCATCCCGGCGGCTTTAAATTAATGGGAATTTGGGTTTATTTTTTCAGTGTGCAATGGGTTGGAAAATAATACAACTATTGCACAGCGGGTAGACGAAATGATTGAGACAGGCAAAATTTTGTCAATTTTTAAATAGCCAGAACTTTACGAAAAATGAATCATCTTTGATAAAACCGGTTTTATTTTACTGAAAAACTATCTTGGTTTCCTGGTATTACTTGAGAACTTGACGTGACTAATGGACAACGGAAATGTTCCGGATTTTAGGAATGTGCCTCAAAATGTGCCTTTTTGCATTGCGTAGAACTTGCTCTGACGAATTAATTAAGTATGGGTGTTGTTTATAGAAGTTTTTTCTCTTGTTGGGTACAATTTTCTTTGGGCACCCTAGCAGAACTTTGTGAGTGTGTAGGCCTAACTTAACCAAGCAACTTTGCAAACTTTTGTTGAAAATTTAGGTTTGAAGTATTTAAACCTCCTTCTTATAAATCAACATATCTGAATAGAAGAGATAGAAAATGGTTGTCAATGGATGACTTTCAGAAATTTATCTGAACTTTTATTTAAAAACATTAAAAAAATGAATTTCACATCATACACTAAAAATATATTTTGAAAAAAAAGTGATTTTAACAATATCGGTTATTTCAGATTGTTTTCAAATGAAGGTTTTTAGATAGACAATTTAGTTGCCTAAAACTCTTCAGTATGTACCCAACACTTTGAAAAAATTCTAGTTTATTGGAAACATACAAATTTAAAAGAAACAAGATATCACAAAAAGTTCTACGCGTTGCAAGAATGCACATTTTGACACACACTCCTGAAATCCGGAACATTCCCGGTGTCCGTTGATCCCGTCAAATTCCCTAGTAATTTTTGAAAACTAGGATAGATTTTCAGTAAGATGATCGCGGGTTAATCAAAATTGATTCATTTTTCATTAAGTTCTGACTATTTAAAAATTGACAAAGTTTTGCCTGTCTCAATAATTTGTCTACCCCCTGTTCTATCGAAAATTGTTAAGCCTTGTTGAAACGCAAATTACGTCCTCTGATTGGTCGCTTGCTGACTTTCCCGAAGAAGTTCGACAGGAAAGTATATTTAGTAAGCATAAGCGTAGCTGATTGCGGCAGCAGCAGCTGGCTACCCGAATTTACTTCCGGCTTAAAAAAATCATTTGCCGGTTGGTCACATACCTCAACAGCAGCGTGGTAGTAGCAAACCTTTCCGATATGCTGGTTGAGGGCTTCAACCTTTCTCAAGACGACTAAGCAAGTAATTGGAGATTAATCATTTTTTCAAAAGGTCTCAAGCGCTGGACTTTGGAAGTAAATGCTTTAATTTTTTGTTCAGTCAGTGATACCGTATTTCAATGTATGAATTAAAAACCGATTGCACTCCAATAGCACGAGAGAAGTACGGGGATTGATGCCTTCGTGACGATTTGGGATGTTGCTTAGTAGATATATGTTGATGGAAATAGAATTTTTTACGACAACGTGAAATTTGCCGATTTTATATGCCACATTTCGTACTCCTGCACGGCACAAAATTGTAAACTGTTTTATTATTGTTATACCGTAGACTCCCAGCGTTTATTCAACGAAAAGTTTCTTGGTTTGAGCGAGCAATAGAAGATTTTATGACTCATTGAAGAAACACTCTAAACAATGCATTTGTTATTAACGTGCGTAGTTCTACGTCGGTTATGCGGTCGTGTCAAGGATACAACCTCCTTCTTTTTTATGAATTTGTTCGGGTGGAACAAAAATTTCGAACTTAAGAGTAATTTTCTAAAAGGGCGTAAGCATTTTGGCATAGACTTTATTCAAAGAATAAAAAAATATTTTGTAAAAAAAATATACGTCGTGAAAAAACGGGATTTTTGCCCAAAAATAATGAAAAAACACACTAAATTTCAATTTCGAAAATAAATTGCATTTCTTATATTTTTTTCAGCTTGAAGTTGTGGTAAAAACACCAGGATGGAAAAAAGAAAGTTAAATTTCTATGCAAGGTTGAGTTTAAAAAAAAATTATTTCAACATTTTAAAAAATATATTTTTATGATTTGAAGAGATTGAAAAGGACATTACAAACCAAAAATCTAATATCCTACATGCATCCTTTTTCGAGTGAGTTTAAATTGAAATTTAGAAAATGAGAAGAAAAAACAAAATTTTAAATTATTACTAAAAGCAATAACACTTCCCCGCAAAATATACCTGTTGTTGAGAGTTTATCCTATTCCATTAACATTTGATAAATTGTTCAGGGTTAAGAAATGCATGACAAATTTTTACTAAGTTTTGAATAATTTCGTTCAGTTGATGCAAAAATAGTCATTTGGAATCAAGATGCTGTTGGCAGCTTGCTTCCAGATGCATACCTGTGTATGAAGGTTTCATTCAAATAAAAGATGGTCGATTAAATTTTTGCGTATTTTCAGACCATTTGGCATGGAAACGTTTATATTCTGTTGGAACGGTACTGCATTATTTTTTTTCCAAAATGTTTATTTGATATAACACAATACAATCTAATGTTTAACGGAGCCGAATACAAGTACTGCATTATTGATTTCCTTTTGTGTTTTTTGTTTTGGTTGTTTATCTATGTTTTACCTAAATAATAATATTTGTTAATCGTATTTACGTTGATCATACAGAGCGGAGGCGGTTTTTTCAGCAACTGTTCAAATTACACGTACTGATATTAATTTTAATAAATCTAAATATGCATCTATTTCATCTATGAATATGCTTCCGATCAGCAAATGAGCTTCTCAAAGATTCCCATTTCATCCAAACGTTTAAACAGCCGGTCGGAAGCAATTGAGAAACTAAAGCGACACCCGCAGGGCACATTCTAATGAAAACGAAACCAAATCAGCCCGACTCGACTCGACTCGGCTCGGTGATCGGTATTGATGTGAATATGTAGTGCAAATTATAATGGAACCATGAAACTAGTGTACCTTCTGCTTTGGTTCATGTTCATGGTTGCCCAGATAAATATTCAAATCTATCCCTCAGTCAGAAACAGCAACTCGACGCTCGATGTGCCTGGGGAAACCCACCCGAGCAGAACGTCTCACACATGCCGAATTAGAGAGTTGAATGGTTGATGAATCACCCAGTCCGGGCCGGAGAGGGTATTGCTACAAAGAAAAATGATGTTTGCAAGCAAGGAAACGTTACGGATAAGCAAGGATATGATATGCTGCCAGAGAGCCAGGGAATGTTGGCATATGGACGATTGTAGCAACAACATTGATGGAGGAAGCGAAGGCATCCTTCCGAGGACGATATGCTCTATTGGATTGAAAGCTGTTGTTCACGGTTTAGAGCTTTTGCACTTTTGTGTAGGTATTTAGCAGAGTGAGGATTGTGAATTCCATCTCATTGTGCATGTCAATTATGTTTTACGCTCGATAATTCAGCTGAGGCATGTGAATATATAACTGACAGTTGAACGGTTGATCTGTCAAGAAGGAAAACCAATTGTTTGCCGTAAAATTGTTCGCCTTTGTTTGAATTGTGAAACTTTAACATATGAATTGGATGTTATTTTTCATCCTGATTTATTACGCTAACTTAGACATCTGCTGTCTTAACGTATGTTAACCGAACAAAACTGAACAGCATATGTGAAAAAACGATGAAGATAAAAAACTAGAAATCTTGCGACCCACGACACAAGTCAGACGTAAAGGCAGATCAGAAAAGCAAACAGTTTGCAATTAAACTAAATGATTTCCATCAAGAATCTATCGACATTTCTATATATTATATTTTATCACTGGTAAAAACTACTACCTGGAACCATATCAAGTCACGATTCCCATTCCGAACTTTGCACGGATTCGCAAAACATTCGCCTCTGTCCGGTCTACATAGTCCAGATTCGGGCAAAGAATTATGTTCCTCGCAATCTTATTTCAAACATTTCTTGCCGGAGCCCGCTAGCCACCAGCAGCATTCCGACATTTGCAGCATAATTTATGCATGACTTTTAATTCATTATGAATGAGTATGCATAATCTGGCGGGCAACAGCGGCAGCCAGAACTTCCTTTCTTTTGTCTAAAACCGGCAGCGGTACTAGGCTCGCAAAAGCCTCCTCTGCCATAGCGTTTATTCCGCGATTTGTGTTTTTGCTACATCTCAAAAAATGAATCACGTTTTACACTCTGTTGAACATAGCCTCTGAACGGCACGCGGATTTAATTTTTTGCTGCGAAGAAGCTAGCCGCCACACCGCCGGCCGCAGCCTCTAGACAGGTTCATTCCGTTCGCCGGTTTTCTGGATGCTGGCTGGCTGCTGCGGTCATGCCAGGAAATATCTACATTTATGCACAAACAACCTGCTCCTCCGGCGTCCTGTCACGACTATCATGGCTTGCACAGGGGGCTCCCGGTTCTGCTTCTGCTTTCCCTAGAGCGAACAGAAGAACAATAACATTATGAAAATTGAAGATAAACAGGATCAAAGATTATGTAAATAGCACCACTCAGCCAGTTTCCACCTCGGGTGGGAGTGGAGTGGAAGCGGAATCAGGCAATGCGAATATCGAAGCGCGCACTGCATTTTATGGCCAAAGAAATAGTTTTTTTTTTGCTTCGATGGTGGGTTTGGCGAGCAATTCGAACCTAGAAGCGACGTGCATATTAAATTCGATATTTCCACGCTGTTCACAAGATATCGTAGATTCCTACCCATTTATTGCCTTTAAAATGATCATTTTTCAAAAAACAATTAGTTTATTTCTTCGCACTTTTGCTCCGGCTGATCGGACAGCAAACACAAATTGCTTACTAAAATAAAAATGTTGCAATTTGTATCACAGCTGGGCACATTAATCAAGCTTATCTCGGGATAGTCTTATCCTTCATCGCTCGCGGTGGTCACTTTCAACACTATTTGTACACCATGTGTACACATTTTTTCCATCTCTCAAAGCAATCAGAGTTAGACACATGTTTTCCACACCTCACCGTCTGCACTCCGCTGCCCAGGAATCAACACAAAACCCCAAGAATATCCATAAATTAAGCTTTATTTGAAAAGTTAATCGCGTCGATAACTCCCACTTAACACCGGCCATTGCATCCAGGTTCAGTGGACTGAAGATAAACAGCGGCTCGGAGAAGAGAAGGTTATTTTCTTTTGACCCGCCACGTATCGGATGCTGGTAAGTGCTGAGAGTTGCCAGGTAAACACCGCTACCGCGCCACGCCACTCCACACCGCTACATCGTGAAGCTACAATGAGCCACTTGGTTTACATTTTGATTGTTATCACCTCATCTCAATAGCTTGCTGCTGTCGCGGATGATAGCATGGAAGACACGACGCCGAGGTGCTGTTTGTTTGTGAACCGGCAGGGGATCCGAAGTTCTTCGTGTCGGTCGGTCGGTGTCCGGTCATCGATTCGTGCGATTCGAGTGAAATCAGCTGTCATACGAGGCGCCGCTTGCAGTGGCGAAAGTGGATTCCGCGTAATACTCTTAAATTAGCTGGACACGGAAAAGGCTGATCGGGCCCGATCTGCGGGAGTTCTGCCCGATCGGTCGCTGAATGGTATCCGCGGGGTTAACTTATTTTTATGTGTTCCAGAAGGAGATTACAATCACTTGTGTCTTGTTTTTTTTTTTTCGGTGGGTCGAATGAAAAGTTATATGCAAGTGTAGTTTGGTGGGCTATGAATCATGTTGAAGCCCACCTTGTTTTTTCTTGCATGAATTTTGCAGTCTCACCATGGATACAGTTACATTGCCGCGGTCTGAACTGCTCGAAATGTTCACTTGGAAACTTTCAAATAGAAAAGAGTCTACCATATCGCCCTATAGCTGATTAATAGTTCATGCATTCCAAATATTTCAAATAGAGTATACGACTGCACAGTGGTCGGAAAGGACTGAAATCAGGGCGAAATTAATAACTACTTAGGGTTGCCTCCTAGATGAACGATGTCTTCTCGAATATTGATCCTGAAACTATTGGCCAACTTTTGATAATGGCTAGGTAGTTCAAAATTCCACCGCTAGGGCGGCGCTGTCGCTAATTACTCAAGGAAGCAAAAAAGAAGGATAATGTCTAAAGAAAGTTTGTAGAGAATAGTATTTTGAAAAACTCCTCCTTGGATATAAAATTAGTACATGATGTATTTTTTGAGTAATTTAGCAATTAATCTTAAAAAACATGATTTACGGCTACCTATAGCATGTCAAAGGAGAAATCCCCGAAAAACTCGAATTTTACGTTCCAGATATATCAAAAAAAAGTTTAGGTATGCGTAACGGCTATTAATGTGTAGGTAGTTTAAGTTTTAATTTTATGAGTGGCGCCTCAAGCTAACTTTGCTTGCTAAGAAATGGCTGCTTGCGCGTCGCACGGTCGTTTTTGTTTTTGACATTGTGAACGTTTCGGCGAAAATTGCCCAGAAAACTTTGTTGTTCCTGTCTCTATGAACACGAGGGAACATTTTAAATTTTGAATGAGCGCGGGTAAAGGCGGGGATACCATTTAAAAATCTACATAAAGTTGGAGTGACAAGTATTTTATTATACTTATTTTGTGGAGAGAATATTTCCATGAAACAACTATAAAAAGGATATCTGAAGTTGTTAGAATACTAGAGTAAGGCCATATAATCATTTCGACATTACTGTAACATTCATTACTACTTCTGCATTCTGTAATAAATCACCTGGGTAAACAACTTGAAAATGGAAAAGTCTTGAGTGCAGAAGAAGCCTACTTTCTCAACTTAGTTAAATGTATGACAACATTAATTATCCGAACATTCTGATGATTTTTCACTAGCCTAAACCCTGCGAAAATGATTCCCGAAAAGGGCTTGCTCGATGCATCAAGTTGAAAAATTGACTTTTTCCGACTTTATGAAATTTTAGACCACTGTGGACTGCAGGCGAATTAGTGGAAAATGTTGTTTGTAATCGTGTCTTACGCAAAGGTAACGTAGAATTAAAAAAACTTGCTTATGTCAATGTATTTTTCGCAATATGTTTAGGAATACACTAAATTGGGCTCAATCAATTTAAAGGTGTGAAGCGGTAAATTTCAGTGATAATTTTCTCTCTTATTCAATAATTGATTACTAAAGCGGACATTACTCGAAGCAAATATTTGGTATATTTCTCACGGAACTTATTTGCAAAATATGGTTCCTCGGCCAAATATTTGTTTTATGCTATTACACTACAGCGAATATTTGTTCGTTTGCTTGAACAGCAGCAAAGCGTCTTTGCTAATTTTGTAGCAAATATATTTGTTGTGCACGATGCGAATTATTTTCAGAAAATAAACTTGCTAGCAAAAGCAAGCTTCCATTGCATATCTTGTGTGTCACTCGAAAACATTATTTCATTGTTTTGGTTGAGGTACGGGACTGCCCTGACTTTTCAGCACTATACATTTTCACGGAAATTCGTTTTCGGTTGGCTTTCTGGTAATTGACTGGCATAATAAAAGATGGGCGAACCGGCTCTTTCGGTGAACGGGTCGCTCACTCAAAGCTCCGAATCGGCTCATATGAACTAGCGTTGCACCGAATAATAGGGCAGGGAAAAAGTTTTTTTGTGAAAAGTACCGAATTTTCAGTTTACAGAGTAATGGTTTTAAATTGAATTTGGTAATTCACTTCAAGTCAAGAATAATTTGGTTTTTACTTTTACTCATCTTATCATCATGTTTCGTTGAATATTCGGCCGTCTGTTCAGCTGAATATTCGGCCGAATATTCAACAGAACATGGTGATTAAATGAGAAAAATTAAAAACCAAATTACTCTTGAATTAATGTGAATTATCCTAGACAAGCTCGAGTTCAAACCATTATTCGATAATCCGAATTTTCATTAATCTTCAAAAATAACTTTTTCCCAGCCCTATTATTCGGTGCATCTCTAATATGACAACTCATGGTTCATGAATATTTCTTTGTGAAGGTACCTGATAATAATGTTTCGGTAAACTTCGGTTTCGTTTGTCTTCAGTTTTAGTGCGTTGTTCATCTACGGAAGCCGTTCGCACGTTCGCTCTTTTTCATAGACCGGCTCATATGAACGGTTCACGAGCCGTTCGCCCATGCCAGACAACCCTATACCCATCGGGAACAGCAGTAATCAGAATGCGTGATTGGGTGCTTCTTTCCACTTCTCCGAGAGGAAGAAATTTAGGTGCTTATTTTACATCAAAAGTTCAAAATTAACTTTCGTACCGCAAAGCAGGATTCTATATAATATTTTCTTCAACATCAATTATAGGAAAATAGATAATGGATTTGCTGTAGTTTGCTCATACCAAATTCCAGTATGAACACAGAAAAAATGAAAGCAAATGTTCGCTCAGTTGCGAATTGACTAGCGAAGAACGATATTAGACGAAGCAAATATTTACTTAATTTTTTGTTTAGAAAATATAACCGCAAACATATTTTTGCTAATAATTAATGCAAATGTTTCGATACTAGACGGGCAAACATATATAGTCCGTCATTTCACGCAAATATTTGCTTCGTTTAATACCCGCTTAACCCTAAAACGTTGATTTAGGATTGCCATTTACCAATGGCACTGGATGATTCTAGTTCTCTTGTTATTCTCTGCTCCGCACACACTGCAAACAAGACATAACGATAATAACACAGTTAAGTCTTTTGACGTAGGACTACGTCTTTGTTTTCTATGCTGGTAAGCATTCTATAAAATTGGAATTGAAACTGGCAAATGATGCGTCAGATTTCAAAAGATAATAACAGCATAATCACATGATGGATAAATATTACCAATATGTTGGTGGATAGATAAAATGTTGAACACATTAGTTGCCATTATTTTGACGTAGAATACGTCTTACGGCAACAATTACAGGGACCCAATTTCAATACAGGGATCCAATTTCAAAACCGAAAACATCGAGAGCGTCACAAAAATTGTCCAATTTAAAACGCTTTAAATCCAGTCAGTTTCCAACCGATTTCTGTCATTTTTGCAGCAATCGATTGAAAATCATTTAAGGACCCGTCCAAATGCAGAAAACTGTAATCTGATTGTTCAAACTTTTGTAATATTAAAAATTGTTGAACATTATCGAAACGCAAATGTCGACTTTTGATTGGTCGCTTGCTACCTTTCCCTAAAAAGGACGACAGAATGGACTACTTAGTTAGCCGAGAACGCACTCTTCGTGCTATATAAGAGACTGTTTCTCCACAAGCAAATCAGTTTACTAGCAGCAGGCAGCAGCAGCGGACATCAACACCGCTGCGATGGCAGTAGGCGAAGGCAGCGTGGATCAGCAGCGGGCAACAGCGGTAGTGGTTAGCTGCAGTTCCTACCGCTTTCAGTTCGGCTTCCCATCGATCTGAGTTGGACCCCACCAGCGATAATCCAATTCAGATATCGTTGGGTGAATACACCCCGAAACTGAAAGAGACTCGCACTGCCAGTTGGTTTGAGAAGCCACCATCATCCAGCGTATGTATATATGTATAGCGTGCGTAGCGTGTTGCTAGCGTGCGTGGCTTGCTATTTAGCGTGTGTGGCTAGCTGTATAGCGTGTGTGTATGTTTATGGCGTTTATGCATGTCTGTAGCGCGTGTGTGCATGTTTATAGCGTGCGTGGTTTGCTATATAGCGTGTGCATGTCAATAGCTTGTGTGGCTTGCTATTTAGCGTACGTGGCTTGCTATATAGTGGGTGGCTAGAGTGCGTGGTTTTCTATATAACGTGACAAAAACAATTAAACTCAAAGTTTATCTGAATAATTTCTGACCTAGTGAGCCTGAATCACATAATTTTTCGCGCAAGTCTTACTGATTGCGGCAATCAGTTGTAAAATTATCTACGCTACCGTAAAATGCAGAAAATTGTTATTTGAACTGTTATAGATGGGGAATGCACTATTTGCCCTTGTCTATAGCCTCTTTGTAGCCACTGCCTAAATTACATAAGACAACCTCAAAACAAATCAATTTCATTCTTGTTTTGGATACGGCAGCAAGTGGTACCGCATTGCTGCACATAACTTCTGCTGTTGTTCATTGTCGTTACCGGTGCCAGCTACAGAGGTGAACGTCATCTGGAGCAAATATACTATTAAATTAATTAACCCCAATTGAGTGTATTCCCAAACCTATTCCAAGAAATACATTGACATAAGACAGGCTGTCGTATTCTATGTTAACTCTGCGGTCGTGTCTTATAAACAACCTCTTCAACTATTTTCATTGTAAAGCGATAAAAATCGATAAAAATGGTCATGAACAAATTTACGCAAACAATGAACCAATCACATGCTAGCATTCCTAGTACAGACGACATGGATAGACACCAACCATTCCCTGTGATCATCTCTGTATCAATATCCAAAAAAAAAATTGACAGAGTCTTCCCGTCCCAGTAGGTCAATTTATGTTTGCTTCCATGAACCAATACTAATTTGATGTCTCGAAGGTAAAGGTTTTTCGAGAAGTTTTAAACAACCCCTTTCCTCGAACAATTTCTAAATCTGCTGTCAGAGCGTAATAGAAGTTGATGTCTTGAAAGAAAACATGCTGCTAAAAGCAACAATACCGTAGAGTATATGTGGAACAGAGTACCGGTAGTTTCTCGTCATCTAACATTGCAGCGGGCACGACTTCTATTCGCGTGCAATCAAAACTGCAATGCGGCTACTGATGGTGATTGAAAGTTTATCTCATGAATATGATTACCATAAAAACCATAAATTACTCAAAAAGAATTGAATATTTTTGCAACGATTATAAGTTATTTTTATTTATTTTCTATCTTCGATATTCACCAAATAATCGTGACCGACATAATATCGAATGAGTAAGTTCCTAAAAATACTGATTTATAGAAGAGTAAGAGTCGGCGAGTGCTTATGAATTTTTTGTCCATTTACTAAGATATATTCAGAATCTTTATTTACATTTCAACATTTTTAGTTCTTTTTTATTTTTAACTTTACGAATAAATATGTATTTGGAGTCGACCGTGTATTGATATCGGGGTTTTTTCTTCGGCTCAGCGGTCTTGTAATTTGAAAACAGCTATTCAATTTTGTCCTACGTTTCGACACCGATTGGTATCTTCCTCGGGGAAACTATATTTAAATAAGTCAACTATTTTAACAATTTTCATTTGTACATACATTGCCTACTTACAAGTTCTAGTTTTGTTTCGCGTCCTACGGTTTTTTAAAACATATAACTGTGTGTTCTGTATCGTTCGATAGTGACATTGGTGGATTGGCTAAATTCGGAAAATTATTATTTTAAATGTGTCATTTTTAGCTTAGGTTTAAAGTTTCTTACTATTTCGGTGTTTAAATTTTTTAAAAACTGTGATTGTGGCGTTTGCGTACTCTATGGTGGATTTATGCTACTAAGGAATGGTATCTTGGTTATTTAAAGTTTGGCTATTGCTATTCGAGCTAATTTTAGAGGGAGATGGGCTATTGTTTGTTATACCAGTCAAAAGAGAGGCATAGGCTGTATTTAGTCCGGCAATGTCTGTTCTCTTATTGACGGCTTGTTGTGTGGTGTATATATGGCACATCTCAAGGAATGGAAGTGTGTTGGGGGTTCTACTACGGTCAATGATGGTAGTGTTGTCTAGGTTGAATCTGTGTCCGAAATCAACACAGTGCTGTATGAGAGCTGTTTTCTCTCTCATCTCGTCTATTGTTGTTGTTGTGTGGGTACCAGCGATAATCTCGTCTATGCGTTTGATATTAGATTTGTGACTCAATAGCCTTGTGTTCAGTTTGTTGTTCGTCATGCCAATGTAGCAACTGCTACAGTCACTACAGGGTATTTTGTAAACTACACTATGGTTGTCTGTTTTTCTGAGTGGATCTTTGAGTTTCGAGAGAAATTGGTTGACTGTGTGTGTTTGTCTGCATGCTATGTGGTATTGTGGATAGTCATGTTTGAGCATTTTAGCCAGTCGTTGTGTTAGCAATGGGACATACGGGACCGAACGGTACAGCTTTACCTGTTGTGTGCTACTGGAATGATCTTGAGGCTGTTGCTGGATATGCTGTTTGGTTGCTGATGGCTGCATGATGTTCTTGCTGGTTTGTTCTTGCCTTGGACTGGATTGCGGGATTCCGTTTTTGGCTGGCTGCGATGTTGGTGTTTCATGTTGGCTGTTGGTTTGTGGATTCTGCTGCACCGGAGGTGGTGTTGGTACTATAAGTGGTGGTGGCGAAGGTGAAATGTGTGCTGGCGTGTAGTTGACATTGGATCCCCATCTGCTATTCGTCTTCGAAATTTGTTTCTGGATAAGTCTGTTTATTAATGTTTTCGGGTAGTTGTTGTTATGTAAGTGCTGATGTATCGTTTTTGTTTGATGTTGTATGCTGCTGTGCCGTGAGAGCGCCATGACCCGGTAAATGAAGTTCGCCGCAACGTTAACTTTTTGCTGCATTTTGTGGCATGAATGGTAGTTTAGCATTTTTCCTGACGCGATTGGTTTGGTATACCATTCCGTCGTAAGGTGCTGATTTTCTTGTCTAATCACGATCATGTCTAAAAAGGGTAGCTTTCCTTCTTTTTCCACCTCAACCGTGAACTGTAACCTCGGTTCCTGTCTGTTAAACACATCCAACACCTTAGGTACCATGTCTTTTGGCACCGCCAGGAAAAGATCGTCCACATATTTACGGATTATGGGGACGGTGAATGGCAGTTCAGTTAGTGCCCTGTCTATAACCGAATCTAGCGCTATGTCCGCCAATATTGGTGAAAGAGGGCTTCCCATTGTGGTACCGTAAATCTGTTTGAACTGTTGATTTTTGTACTGGAAGTAACTGGATTCCATACAGAAACTAATAGCCTCCAGAAACAAATCTAGGTTGATTTTTGTGTCAACTTCTCTCCACCGCTCAATTATCATCCTGGTGACCAATTCCCTCGGAACATTCGTAAACAGTGATACCACATCCAGAGAAAGTATAATATGGTCCTCTGGCAAGATCACCTTGTTTATCTCGTCACAGAATTCAAACGAGCTGTGGGTGCTGTACGTGCTTTTGATCGAGCCTGCTAAAATGTTCGCAAAGAATTTTGACAGTCTGTCAGTGGGGGCGGTTATGTTGGGGATTACTGGGCGTAGGGGGAGATTTTCTTTATGAGCTTTTGGTTGACCATAGATGCGTGGACATACGGAATTATTAACAGTGAGGTGTTTGGCAGTTGTGTAGTCGATCAGCTTTAAATTTTTTAATCTGTTTACCAGGTTATTGTTCGTTTTTTGAATTCCATTCGTTGGATCCCTGGTTAGTTTTGCGTACGTTCCTTCGTCGCCCACCAATGCTAGCATTTTCTCTTCATACATTTTCTTTTCCATAATAACCGTCCGTTTTCCTTTATCCGACGAAAGAATGCATAAGTCTGGGTGTGACCGAAGGAAATTTTTCGTCTCACTGATGGAAGAATTGCAAAAGACCACCGTAGGGTCACGTGTATCGATCTGCGAGTGGAAGCCATGGACATAGTTTTGTATTATGTTGATGGCTCTGCAACGATTCTCGTCTTGAGTTCGTTTGTCGGCGTGTGTTCTAATAATTTCTTCTATATCGGCCAGTACATGAAACATCGGAATTTGGTTGACATTTGTCGGCGTTAATGCAAATTTTGGACCGAGACTCAGCAGGGTTAGAGTCTGCGCTGGGACTTGAACCTTTGTAGCGTTGAAAATCGCTTTATCGTTGGTTGTTAACGCTCCTGGTGCCGTTAGTGTTCGGGCTAGTATATCGCTCAGGTTACAGTTCACGGTTGAGGTGGAAAAAGAAGGAAAGCTACCCTTTTTAGACATGATCGTGATTAGACAAGAAAATCAGCACCTTACGACGAAATGGTATACCAAACCAATCGCGTCAGGAAGAATGCTAAACTACCATTCATGCCACAAAATGCAGCAAAAAGTTAACGTTGCGGCGAACTTCATTTACCGGGTCATGGCGCTCTCACGGCACAGCAGCATACAACATCAAACAAAAACGATACATCAGCACTTACATAACAACAACTACCCGAAAACATTAATAAACAGACTTATCCAGAAACAAATTTCGAAGACGAATAGCAGATGGGGATCCAATGTCAACTCCACGCCAGCACACATTTCACCTTCGCCACCACCACTTATAGTACCAACACCACCTCCGGTGCAGCAGAATCCACAAACCAACAGCCAACATGAAACACCAACATCGCAGCCAGCCAAAAACGGAATCCCGCAATCCAGTCCAAGGCAAGAACAAACCAGCAAGAACATCATGCAGCCATCAGCAACCAAACAGCATATCCAGCAACAGCCTCAAGATCATTCCAGTAGCACACAACAGGTAAAGCTGTACCGTTCGGTCCCGTATGTCCCATTGCTAACAGAACGACTGGCTAAAATGCTCAAACATGACTATCCACAATACCACATAGCATGCAGACAAACACACACAGTCAACCAATTTCTCTCGAAACTCAAAGATCCACTCAGAAAAACAGACAACCATAGTGTAGTTTACAAAATACCCTGTAGTGACTGTAGCAGTTGCTACATTGGCATGACGAACAACAAACTGAACACAAGGCTATTGAGTCACAAATCTAATATCAAACGCATAGACGAGATTATCGCTGGTACCCACACAACAACAACAATAGACGAGATGAGAGAGAAAACAGCTCTCATACAGCACTGTGTTGATTTCGGACACAGATTCAACCTAGACAACACTACCATCATTGACCGTAGTAGAACCCCCAACACACTTCCATTCCTTGAGATGTGCCATATATACACCACACAACAAGCCGTCAATAAGAGAACAGACATTGCCGGACTAAATACAGCCTATGCCTCTCTTTTGACTGGTATAACAAACAATAGCCCATCTCCCTCTAAAATTAGCTCGAATAGCAATAGCCAAACTTTAAATAACCAAGATACCATTCCTTAGTAGCATAAATCCACCATAGAGTACGCAAACGCCACAATCACAGTTTTTTAAAAATTTAAACACCGAAATAGTAAGAAACTTTAAACCTAAGCTAAAAATGACACATTTAAAATAATAATTTTCCGAATTTAGCCAATCCACCAATGTCACTATCGAACGATACAGAACACACAGTTATATGTTTTAAAAAACCGTAGGACGCGAAACAAAACTAGAACTTGTAAGTAGGCAATGTATGTACAAATGAAAATTGTTAAAATAGTTGACTTATTTAAATATAGTTTCCCCGAGGAAGATACCAATCGGTGTCGAAACGTAGGACAAAATTGAATAGCTGTTTTCAAATTACAAGACCGCTGAGCCGAAGAAAAAACCCCGATTTACGAATAAAATAATATACTTACATTAGCTGTTTCCGTAATACAGTGAATGTAATAGTTAGCAAATGTAACAAACTTGTGAAGCAAAAAAAAATGAATCTTCTAAAAACTTTACCTTCGTTGTAATTGTTAAATGTTGTTTGCACAAAAAAACACTACTGGCTAAACATCACCAGGTGTAAATGAAGTTCTTTCGAGTGTAATTAAATATATTTCTGAAAAAAATGAAGGGAGGGTGAGATTTAAAATACGTAAATCACTGAACAAAATCTCCCACCTGGTCTCGAGGTACGATGCTGACCTAACAAGTCAGTCGTCGTATGTTCGAGTCCGGCTCGGGAGAGACTGTTAGTGTCAGTAGGATCGTAGCGCTAGCCCCGCAATTGTCCTGTATACTTAACAGTCGTGCTGCGAAGTCTGTGCATAGTAAAACAGAAGGTCGAATTCCGATACGGAATGTAGCACCAATGCTTTGCTTTTAAATCACTGAACAAACGAATTTATTGTGTCTGTAATTACAGTAATTACAGTATTAATGGTGACGTGGGACACCATTTCATACAACCCGAGGGCTGTATATCTATAGTATTTTTATACGGTTTCATTTTTTATGTTTTTACGTTCTTTTTTTTCTCAAATAACGCGGTTTTTTACATGTTTTTTGCACGTTTTTCGTCCTCGCGTGAAACAGTTACAGTAAGTAACAGTAACGGTAGCAGACTATACTGCCGTGAGATGACAAAGTGACGTAAGTGCCATTTTCCCGAATATGAGTTTTTCATACCAATTTGTTCATTATTCGAATACCTATCTATCGATATGTTCCTTTTCATTGTAACTTATCCGTACGTTGCATAAAATCAAAAAAACAAAGTGACGTTGGCACACATTTCCATACAAAAGTGACGAGAAATTCATTCGTTTTTGGGCCGTACTGAAAAACTGATCACTTGGATCTACGTCACAATGTCATATCACGGCAGTATAGTAGCCTGTTTTCTTACACAGTTACGTTTTTACACGATTTTTAACGACGTTTTTCCAAATAAGGCATTTTTTTGCACGATACGTAGAGTCTTGTAAAAAATACTTTATTGTATATGCTACCGGTACACTCACAGCCTTTGGCAGTGTCCAGAAAGGCTGAAAGTGAACGCAACGCGACAAATCCGGACAAAATAACTAACATTTCCGGACAAGTTCAGCAATACTATGCAGTGCTGCGGTCCGCCGATTGGTTTGTGTGAATCACTGCATTTGAATGAGTCGCCTGCTCAGCCTAGCTGTGCTAAAATCAGCGAGTGCTCAAAGCTATTGTAATCAAATAGTCATATACGCAAAATTTCCAGTAAATAGCCCACTATGCGAATAAACTAGAACACGCCTGAACGAGTTCACTCATAAATGATTAAGCTTAGTCACCTAAAAACGGACAATTTGTGTTCAAAACCTAAAGCACTGAAAAAAATGCAACGTCTTATTTTTTGATTATTTACAAATTGCCGTTTTTTTACGCGGATTCCGGAATTTACGCGGTATTTTTTTTTGCGCGGAAAACGATTTGTTGTTGTTATTGTTATTGTTGCTTAGTTCGCTCGAGTGCACAACGACATGCCAACCGGAAGTACTGTCATTAGTCGCATATAAATATATTGCATGAAACAATTTAGTCTCCATTGTTCATCCGATCACTGTAGCAACAAAATGATCAACTGAAAACTGAATCGACCAGTGGCAAGCAGACTTACCGCAGCGTAGCAAGCAATAATTTAATGTTAGTATGGTTTGTGCTGCAACACACGCCCATTTGATCTTTATGTTTATTTGTTTTTATTTTCTGCATATTGTTACATTTTCTGTCACTCATTTTTTAAACGATTTTTCCTAGTTATGTAGTTGCGCTAATCTAGCGTTTCAACTTGTATTACACATAGTAAACGATTCAAAACGAACAAAACATAAATTTTAAACATAACTCAAATTAGCTCGATAGTTGAAACACGATGGAATTTAGTGAAAAACAAATTTAGCGTCACTCTTTATTCGCATGAAATACATTTAGATCTTGGGTTTAAATTCAGCTTTGCTTTAAGAACGTGTTTGGGGCCTTGAGAAAAGCCAATTGTAGTATGTACTTGGCAGGAGGAACTACAAAATTCACTTTGAGCTAGTGTATTTCGCAACACTTTAAGCTTCGTACCCATTGTACTTGGTTGCTTGGTAGATTGGTTGAACAGTAAACGAAAAACTAATGTACTTCTCGCGCAACGCTAGTCGTTATACCTCAAAACATGCGTAGCGCAGTCCAGATTATTTTCACATTCTTCTATAATACCACATCTGCGGCCCCGCCTATTTTTTGCGTTAGTCCTCTTCGTAGGTTTTTAAGCCAATCGCACGGGTTTATTTCATCACATCATCGTTCATTCGTCCACTGACTTTCGCGCGATTCGGGCGTATATTTTAGAATCGGTTCCAGTTCACATTTATTATTCGTGTGATCACGAAATCACGTTTCTACCACGATTTAATAAAACAATCATGAAAATCCGTTTAACGGGGGACCCAACTCTGGAATGGATGTTCGGATGTTTGAACTTTTAAAGTAGAGTATTTTGGCTATTCATTAAATTTAGTGTGTATTACGCTGTTGACAGCAGGGACCGTGGATGCACTCTCTGAACCAGTATCTAACTGGTGGTAAGTTTTTCTCAGCATCTACTGTACCGATTTTATGTCTTATATCGAGTAAAAAAGTCTCAGGAATCGATTGGTTGGTGTCTGATCAAAAATATTAGCAACATATCAACTTTGTTACAATTCCCCTATAATACTAAAATAGGTTCTCTCGACGTTAGATTAACTCATTTGAAATATGTTCAATGTAATTTCAAGAGTGTAAGCGATACTCAAAGATACAATAACAATTTGTCTTTACATGATCCTCTCCCTTTTGCGGGAAAGGGGTTGCATTTTTGGCCAGAAACCGGTCAAAACATAAAAATCTCGCTTCAGCTATGAGACTCATCGCGTCTTCGATAAAGTTAAATGCGACCCCCTCTTGAAGGGGAGGATTATATAAAGACAAATTGTTAATGTATCTTTATGAATCACTTACACTCTTGATGTTACATTAAACAGATTTCAAAAAAGTTAATTTAACGTCGATATAAACCTATTTTAGTATTGTAGGGGAATTGGGGCAAAATCAACATGTTGCTGACATTTTACGTAGATTAGTTACCTGCTAATCGATTTCGGAGACTTTTTTACTCAATAAAAGATATAATTTGACTACCACTTTTAGATATTAGCGCATTACCAAAAATGCTCAGACATACTCGATATTATTTTGCTTTGTGAAATATACTAAAACCATGCCAAAACCGGTTTCGTAGAATCATACCGGTTATGAGCTCAGTTTTTGTCCGATTTAAGATCTGTTTTTTAGGTGGGTAAGAAGATGCTAATATATGGACAAACTCATAGAATTTTGATATTTGGACTTAAAACAAAATGGCGTCGAAAAAACATAAAAAATTTCCGGTTTTTCAAAAATTCAAAATGGCGCCATCGTTGCCCCTTAAGTTGAAATATGTTCAAACTCGGGGAAAGTTATTTTCGCATCAAACTTCATCAAAAAATCATGCATAGAAGCCAAGGCAAAAAAAATTGTTGCACTGTGTTATCTAACTTGTTACATAAATTGCAACCTCAACAATACATTTCTGTTCGAGATTCATTTTGCCGGATTACACTCGATTACAAAAGTAATACCTACACCCACCGATAGCTAAAACACAAAGTATATAAAATGACGAGAGGTCGTCCAATGCAATATCGTGTTCAACGTATGAAAGAGTGTTGAAGTTATGTTCGAATGCCGAAATCAGTCAGCTATTTCTGTTTTAGAGTGCAGCAAAATATTGAAGGGAAAATTCAAAATGAACATGAAATCTCATGTTACAAAGCAGACACGTAAAATCTTAACTTTATAATTGAAAATCTCACTTCCCAGCTGGAGGTACGATGGTGGCCTAACAAGCCAGTCGTCATAGGTTCGAGCCTCGAATCGGGAAAGACTGCTAGTGTCAGTAAGATCATAGCGCTGGCCCCGCACTTTGTCCTGTACAGTTGGCTGCGAAGTCTGTGTATAATAAACAGAAGGTTGAGTTCCGAATCGAAATGTAGCACCAAGACTTTCCCATTTTTAATTGAAAACCTCAGAAAGATTTCTTTGTTTTAATTCGAATGCCCATCGTGCAAATTATATCAATACCTGTAATAAAATATTTAAGTATAGTTTTTGGTACAAATAAAAACCGTTATTGGTAGATAAAATTAATATGTATAGTCTACTTGCCAGGTTTATCGCTTGCCGTCCTCACAAAATCATTATCGTGCAGGAAAATATCTTTATCGAAAACTACTTCTCTCACAATAGTGAGCAAATCGACGTACTTGCTTGAAAAGAGCAGCAAATCGTATATATCTGAAGAGCCTGCAGAAAATACCGGGGTGGAATCCGAAATATCTCTACTAAGATCTAATCAACTATGGTGAACTTGCTCACATGAAAAGACATTACACCCAACTCCGAGTGCGTCATCAGCTTTACTGTTTTAATTTTGGCAGTGTTGCCGCATGTCATGTTTTCGTTGTTTTGATTTATGATTTTACCTATTATTTACTGAAATATATACAAGTGAATATTAAAAATAATGGACCGATAAATGAACCATAATTATCGATAACCCTGGTGTACTTCTGTGTATTCTCACTAAAGCGACTCACTGCTCTTGTTTCGCTCAGTTATGGTGGAAGCAGTAAGTGTGTAATTTTTTTTCTGCGACCGGCACAAGCACAACACAATACAGAAAAAAGTGGGTGCAAAGTAATGGTACACGCAGCGCTCATGCTGGAGAAGAAGTTCATTCATATTATTTATACGAGGCCGCTTCTTACATTCGATTTCAACTCGACTCCTGCTGCAGAAGTAGCAGTGAATAATACTATTAAATAGTATTGGAAAATTTAAAAAAAATATAAACTTAACATTACTAAACATAGTACAAATCTAATCCAAGTCAGTTCAACTGTTCCAACATGTTTGACTCATCAAGATTTATCGGACAATATTAGAAATGGTGATTCGAAATATGTACAGCTGATTTGGAAAATTTTCTAAGATATGTTTTATAGCTACTCTATTATATGGTTGGTTTTAACTACCATGAAGTTATAGAAAAACCTTGATGAAAGCAATTGACTCTAGATTCAAATCCGGGAAAAACCTGGAAAATTAGGGAATATCAGAGAAAAAAATGTTTATAAAGCTACATAGTGATTTTTTCGAAGTCCGTCAAAAAATTAATTTGGGCACTAGAGGGTTAGTCTTCATTGCACTTTTTTTGTGCGAAACGCTCAAAAATATCAAGGAAAATGATATTATATTTCAGAGAAAATCAAGGAAAATCAGAGATTTTCATCTTGAATTTTTTTCGTCACCCCGAGATTTGTCTCTTGGTATAACTTAGTATAAGTGGTTCCAGCGGAAGGACTGTTGGATGTTGTCCTGGAGCGATTACCAGTGTGCAAGGAACTTTTACTAGTCCCTCGTTTTATTGTTACATTTCCAGCCCTTACATTCTTCCCCTTACCCTACAGACTGAATTCGCTCTACTCTGTGGTCAGATTGCTGCACTCTTGATTCAATCCTATTTAATTTGCAACCTTGTTCGGAATGAAACCAGAAACCATCCATGCAACAATATTAATCCTATTTAACCTATTTAACTCTTAAAACCTCTAAAATGTATCCTGCTACTTTGGAAGACTAAATGTCACCTCAAAACAAATAGGATTATGACAGTTTAATAATTTATCATGAACACTTATAATATTCTAATATTCGAGTGTTTATCATTTCAAATTTATTATATTTCATTGGAGATTCAAAATTGGAGATCACCCAAGTTAAGTTTAAAATGGTATCATTTCACACGAATCAGAAACCTCAAAATTTTTTATCAACTAATGTTAATAGGCACCAGCAGCAGACAGTGCCCGTCGTTATATCGGAGCACCGTTTTGATGCTTACAATAATCGTTCATGTAATGTCCGTCTCATTAATTACGCACGCCTGACAACCCGTTGGTAATTAATATTAGAATGTGCACACAATATTTGCATACGCAGCTATGCAATATGCATAGTTGCTGCGGTTACGTTCGTATTGAGTCACATTCGTATTATTCGACAACAAAGTAGGTAGACGCGGGAGAAAAAAAGATTCAATCTGCTCGAAATGCTTTCGGACAGTTCGACATAGATTTGTCGAGTTGCATTTAGTGTAGATCTACGAGAATGGAGATTGAGGAAATTTGTATTGGTAGTTGCTGAAGTGGATGTGTTTTCTGAGTTCTCTATCATGTTGAATTATAATTAGCGATTCTATCTAATGCATTAGATTTTTAAATTATACAACTGCATTATCTTAATGCAATGCATTAATTGATTAATATATTGCTTGACATTCCCACGGTTAGCCCGTTCTAAGGTAAATTTTGAAGGCGAAGTGTACAAATAACCACACTCCACTATGAAAAATGTTCAATTAATATAATTTATTCAAGTTTTAACTAGTCTCATTTTCAATATGAACATTTTTTCGCTTTAGTCAGAACGATTACTGTTATAATAAAATTAATAACAGTTCCCAAGCAAAGCCTCTAAAAACTGAACCTCACAATCCTCCGTGCAGCATAAATAACAATACCTAATTTGAGCTAAACGAGAAATCAACGAAAATCATAAGACAGACCAAACTAATAACTTCATTAACAAGCGCATACATCGCCGAAAGGCAGCAACGCGTGGTCCTAGTCGTGCTGCCGTCCTACCACAGGCATACACCGTCTTAGCAGCGCGGTACCATTTTCAACCACGAGCCAACCTCGTAAGCCGTCCCAAGGACTGGCTGTGCGGTTGATATTGCAAGATGTTTCCTTTTCCCGTTTCCGGACTGCTTCGTCCTTTACGTGCTTCCCAAAGCGTGGTACCTCGAAAATTAATCCCACAAAAGAACTTGATGAAAAGCACTGAATTTACCCCTTTATACTGACGTCGACTACATTGCCACCAACCCAGCAGTTGGTGGTTAGCGTGGTTTATATAAAAAAACGAGCCGGGCAAATTTCGATTGAGCGATAAAAAAATTAAAGTTACTTCTATGAATGGAGTTTGCCACAGAAAGACGGAGAAAATTGGAGGGCACCGAACAGGAAGGCGTTCTCGCGGTAGAGTCATTCCGTCTGACCTTCCGCCTGCTCAGGACGCTTTTTAGCGGTGGGATCCGCCGTACCGGCAGCGCGCAGTCCTGATGGGATGCAACAGTTCTTAATGAGTTTTCAAATAAAATAAACTGCCAGTTTGTTGCGCTCCTTGCGCTTCTTCAGCTCGACACCAACCCGTTTATGAGGAGGTTGATGTTTTTTGGTTTCGAATGAAAAACAAACAAAGCGCTGATCCCGATCTTCTACCGGCCGTTGAGTGTTGCTTGAGTGCCGTCTTACTATTTAATGAAATGTGCTGGTGCTGTAATGAAAGCAAACCATTCCAACCTTTGTTTTGACTGTTGAAAATATATACTTACATAATCAAGTTTGCGGGCAACTTATTATCAAACAAGATTAACTATTATACGTGTGTGTTTTTTCTCTTACGAATATTCTTTATTAACCAAGTTTCATGACCATAAAGTACTACCGTAAGGATCAGCATTAAGTTGAGTACGAAATTATAACTGCATAAATGGCCACAACGCGTTGTGCTTAACTGAATCATACGCTGCCTTGAAGTTTAAACAGGTAAGGAAAACCTTCCTGAGAAGATTCTAATATACGTCGTCCTCTCATCACCTCTTTCTCCGTTTTCACCGCAAACAGAATGTAGCCCATTTTATGCAATAACTCGAGGGTTTTTCAGAAAAGTTTCAATGGGAATCATCCTATCCAGCAAATCTGCATCAGAATCACGAGAAACATGTCGAAATTCCGATTTATGTTAAGAGAAATTGTGTTAATCTGACGAGTGGTCCACTACAAGAAAGTGGTCCATTATATGTTAATTTACCCTAGTGTTGAAAGGACTTTAATTGAGCAGAAAGAAATACCCATTTAGGGTATATTAATCTGCTGTTGTTTTGTGCCTGTTTTTGTGCGATTTTGTATGATTTGTTGTGTATGATAGTGGGTGAATTAATCTATAGTGGAAGCCTTTCCTATAGTAGACCACTCGCCAGATTAGCTCACTTTATGCGAAAACTGGAGAGGTTTTTTTGTCAATAATGAAGAGGGGTCCACTTTAGGTTAATTTACCCTATGTAGATTGAAAAAATATTCGACGAAGCTACCGGCCATTTGGACTATTGATGATCATTCAGGTGATGCATAACTTAAATCTTGATCACAAGTTTGTATCACTTTCGACCGGGAACTGACTGTTGAACTCTTATACATCTTTTGATTAATAATTTTACCTCATCCGATAAAATAGACTCGTATTATTACGTCGAACATTAATATTGCGTTCCTCATATTTTGAATTTTTTCAAATGCATCCGTCGAAGTAATTCGACTTTCAAAGAATGGGTTGGGGATCAAAAAGGATCTATACAGGTGCAAAGAAATATTTGAATCAAAATAATGCCGCAATTAAATCCACAAATCGACTCTGTTTTAGAGTAATGTGCAACACAATACAAAGTAAGGGCATACCAAAAGTAGTAATTGCAAACAAAACTTGGAGGGCTTTTTTTCAATTTTATCAATTTGATTACTCACTTTCTTGTTTATGTGCCGTCGTGCAAGGCTTCTTTCAACACTTTTTCCAAAATTCCCAACTGAATGTTATTTTAAATTTTATTATATTAAATGGAATTCAATGATTACACAGTGCTACGAAAATTTACTTTCTCCCGGCCCTGTCTTCACTGTATGATTTTTTCAGGTATTTCGACGAAACAACAAATTTCCCCGAGTTTGAACACATTTCACCTTAAGGGGCAACAGTGATGCCATTTTGATTTTTTTAGAAATCGAAAATTTTCAATGTTTTTTCAGCGCCATTTTGTTTTAAAGCTAAATAACAAAATTTTATGAATGTGTGTCCTGTCCACATATCAGCATTGTCTTGCCCATCATTTTTGTATCTTAGAGTATCGCCTACACTCTTGATATTACATAAAACAGATTTCAAAAAAATTAATCTAACGACGAGATAAACCTAATTTAGTATTGTAGGGGAATTGGAGCAAAATTAACATGCTGCTGACATTTTGATTGGATCAGACACCTGCCAACCGAATTTGGGACTTTTTTAATCAATATAATAGTATAATTTGCCTACCACTTTTAGATATGAGCGAATTACCATTAATCCTCTACATACTCGATATTATTTTGCTTGTGAAATATATTAAAACCAAATATCTTATAATACCAACATAGTTCACTTACGTGAAATCATGAAGACACATTGAAAATGACAGAAACGCTAGTCATCTTTTCGACCGCTAGGAGCGCCACTTCTGATTTTAATCTACAGGACATTTGAAAAAGAATCGCTTTTGACAATAAATTAACCCGCGTGGGTACACTGAAAAAAATGCACATATTGTGAATTTTATAATGAGAATAACGTTCGCTTATGTATGAGGCAGTACATGGGTCACGTTTCACGGTTGGTACGTTTGTCTGTGTTATTGTTGTTGCAACCTGAAACCCAAAACAGAACCGAACACAAAATCTTAATCTGCCACACACATGCAATCGTCTACGTACCGTTTGTAAACTATCATTTGTATTTGATTGGCCTCCAGTTTCCTTATGCACTCCTGCTCCAGTTTTTCCATGACTACGTTGGCAATCACTGGTGATAACGGCGAGCCCATGGGTACACCGAAGATCTGTCCATGCATGGTTCCCTGATACACGAAGAAGGTTGACTCAAGCACTATATTCACTGCTTCGACGAAGCTCTCCTTGTCGATCTTCGTATGGTGTTCCACTTCTCCCCATCTTTCGTCCAAGCATCCCAATGCGTAGTCCACTGGTACGTTGGTGTATAGGGAGACCACGTCCAATGAAAACAGCACTTCTCCTTCACTCGTCTGGACTCCTGCTATCTCCTCGGCAAAATCAAAACTATTACGGACGTGGTAATCCACGAGAAAGTTGGCCAGATTGAAGGCAACAAGTATCATGGAGATGAACACAGAAGCGGAATGGATAGAGAACACAACAAAAACGGAGATTCCGGACTACGTAGAACGCACACTGATGCTGGGCCCAAACTTCAACACCGAGAACAGACGAGACGTTCCGTATATCGAGCTGATAGCAAGCATCGAAAAAGTTATCCAGAACAAAGAAAATGCAGACGAGATCAGGTCGGAAGTTTCCAACGCTATGATCAATCACATTAATTACCGCCACCAACCCCACCATCCTCCGGGAGAATGGATCGAGAAAGAGGTTATCAAAAGTAAAAAGTTTATAAAGGCAAACCCGAACCTGGTCATCACGAAAGCTGACAAAGGTAGCAAAACAGTAATTATGGAGGCTGATGAGTACCACGAAAAAATGGTTAACCTGCTCACGGACGAGAACACGTATAAAAAACTTACAGATATCCAACTAACAAAATCATCAAAAAAATCAACAGTTTCATCGACGGATGGCACACCAAAGGATACATCGACTTTCGGACACAAAAGAGCCTGTAGGAATCCAGTTGCAATCCACCACGCATTTACGGATTACCGAAAATACATAAAGACAACCAACCCCTCCGGCCGGTGGTGTCCACGATTGGATCGGCAACATATAACATTGCCAGGTATCTTGCCGGAATAATTGCCAAGGTGGTAGGAAAAACGGATTACCACGTCCGTAATAGTTTTGATTTTGCCGAGGAGATAGCAGGAGTCCAGACGAGTGAAGAAGAAGTGCTGTTTTCATTGGACGTGGTCTCCCTATACACCAACGTACCAGTGGACTACGCATTGGGATGCTTGGACGAAAGATGGGGAGAAGTGGAACACCATACGAAGATCGACAAGGAGAGCTTCGTCGAAGCAGTGAATATAGTGCTTGAGTCAACCTTCTTCGTGTATCAGGGAACCATGTATGGACAGATCTTCGGTGTACCCATGGGCTCGCCGTTATCACCAGTGATTGCCAACGTAGTCATGGAAAAACTGGAGCAGGAGTGCATAAGGAAACTGGAGGCCAATCAAATACAAATGAGAGTTTACGAACGGTACGTAGACGATTGCATGTGTGTGGCAGGTGTTGAACACATTCAGATGATCGTAGACACGTTCAACAAAATCTTAATGCCTGCAAAAAAATCAAGAGTGGTATTTTATTGTTGTGTTAAGGGTGGCTATCCTCGCGATACTGGAGCAAACGATTGGATATTTGTTTTTCGCGCTTCCCCGATCGGGGCTCTATCAAAGTAGCGACCTGAACTTTAATCAGCTGATCACAACTGTCTCGAGGATTTTCTTATCATCGTGGAGATTAACCAATTGGCGCTTCTAATGACAAAACAGGTGACTAGTAAATCTAATCTGTTCTACATGTCAAGTGAATATAATTGATACTTAAAAAAGTGTAACTCGAACGAGTAGATTTCAAGTGTAAGCTTAAAACAATAGTATACACTGGGGTTGCTTTTTATGCGGTTGGTTGTACCGCATTTAATAGATTAGATTCGATTTATTTATACTAAACTTATTTGATACCGCGTCCAAATAATCTTCCGAATCGAGTAAAAATAATCCTCGTGAAAATCCCTTAAGGAGCTGTGAAAGTATATGCAGCAATCTTCGAGCACGCACAGACCCAGATTTGAGGGGGGGGGAGTGGTGGGGGCAAATGCCTCGGGTCTTCCGATTCAAGGGGCCCACTAGTCCTGGGGTGGTCTTTTTTTTTGCTCGTCACCTTCCAGAAGAACGTTACCTCTTCTGAATGTTTTAAGAATTTGAGGAAAGAGGGCCTCACAAACAAGTTTGTCCCGGGCCCTCCAGTGTCTAATCCGGCCCCGAGTACGCAGGAAAAAGCGTGCAGGTACATTAAGGTCGCTTTTTACGCGGTTTTTTTACGCGGCTTTTTTACGCGGATTCCGGAATTTACGCGTTTTTTACGCGGATTTCGGAATTCACGCGGATTCCGGAATTTACGCGTTTTTTTACGCGGATTCCGGAGTTTACGCGGTTTTTTTACGAGGTTTTTTTTACGCGGCACGAATCCCCTGCGTAAAAAGCGACTTGAGTGTATATTGTTCGCATAAAGTACCCAAAGTTCATTATTGAGGTTAAGAAAGTTCTAGTCATTTAATTCAAAACATTAGTTTTAGAAGATTTCTTCGTTACGAGTATTTTGAGTATTCGACATT